>NC_090235.1:25995990-26120990 GCF_024489055.1 Chanodichthys erythropterus
ACACTCTTTGAATGATGCACATAACTTGAGCATTATTCAAAAGGAGGATTTTGTTGAGCAATGCTGTCTTCCGTTATGATCATAAAATAATCCTGATAACGGGTAACTGAAGTGATTTTAGTGTCAGGCCATTTCCTTCTGCAGCATTCCCTACTGGCCATGCAACATTGTGCAACATGCACACATGAAGCAACCGCCCTGCTGAAACACTGATAAAGCCATCTCATTGCAGGTGAAATAGTGATGAAATGACTCCTCCAACATAACATCATGTGGGCATGAGAATGAGGAAGATGTGTGCTTTACCTTATTGTCCGAAGACAGCTTCAGTGTAAGGCAGAAAAGGAAAGCAGAGCAGTTACAGCTCTCTATCTAGTATACTGCAATAAAACTACAGTATCGCTCACTATCTAAAAGGTTTTAAGAATCATTTTACTGTAAAAGGTATGTGATTGTCAAATTTACAACTGTTCAAAGACCTCAGAGGTTTCGCAATCAGCTCTGATGAGTTACAGTCAGCATGACTAAATCTGAAGCTGTCCGTTCTTCATAAATTAAGCTTCATGTAAGGAATATATCAAGGTGCATATATTATATAATGCACTACTGTTCAAAGTTTTTTTATGTAGTAGTGCAAGTCATTATTCACTGAAGATCTTTCCCTTCTGGCACGTGAATCATCAGCGTAGCAGCTTTCAGTGTGTGAATGAGATGAGAACTAGGGCAGTCTGTGCCCTAACAATACACCCAAACCCCCTAAGCAGCTGCATGGCATAGATTAGTCTTTAATTGGGCTTCTGAATTGAAAATGAAAGCACAAGTTCTCCTTTAACTCTCTCTCTCTCCACACTCAGGACCTGCAATGCTGTGGCACCGGACAGAATCCTGAGAATCTAATTATACTTTCACAAGACTCAGGAGAGTTAAGTGTGACCACAGCCTGCAGCCAACTGACTGCTCTACACTAAATTACTCTCATTTACTGTCCTGGGATCCCCTCAACAAGGAAAAACAACTTTGTAGGCAGAAGCATGTCAAAAACATGGAGCTAAAGGAAGACTTTGTTGCAGTTACCAGAGATTTAGAGTTCTGGCGAGACGGAGGCAGGAAAGATCGTACGTTGGTGGGAGCTTCTTTCTCTATGGAGTGCCTCCTCTGCGGAGCGATGCGTTTGTCAGGTTGAGGAGTGGAAGATATAGGCAGGAACTGTGGGGGAACTGGGAAAAGACAAAATGGAGGGCAAAATAGATTGAATTGAAGAACCACCAGCAAGTCAATGACATGTTTTTGATGGACTGCAAATACAAAGATCTGGATATTTCATGATGGTTCTTACTCTTTTTGCCCATGACAGACTCTGGAGATGTGTCTTCAACCAGTGAGGTGGATATGCTGGAGCTGCTGTCAGATTTCCGAGTGTTTTGGTCCTCCTGGAGTAAGAAAAAGAGGCTATTGCTAACAATAAAGCTCAGATTGACTCCTATGGGATTGGCCTAGAAGTCTGGTTCAACATTTTGGCAGATTTCTTGCAATAGAGAAAATATAAAACACACTCACATCAGAGTCTGAGCTGTCAAGCTCAGCCAGCGTAGGTGCTTTGAGCAACCTCTTCCTCTGGGACAGCGGCTGACCTCCGGCTACACCGTTAACGGGGCTCCGAGCTGGCGACGTGCCATTGGCCAGGGATAGTGTGCTGACGGCCAACTTTCGGGGTCCGTCAGGGATGTCTGTATGTGGGTGGACATTGTGGACATAATCAGACACCAATCAGAACAGCAATGGCTGGAACATTAGGAAAAACTAGGCTGTTTACACAGCACCCAACAAAAAAAAAAAATGTATTGAATCTGATCTTGAGTGCTAACAGTTTGCATTGAAATCATTTGCACTGAAACCGGATCTGTCTGGTTGCCACAGTAATGTCTTAAGCATCAGCATAATGCTAAGAAACAGTTGAGAAGTTTCCAAACAGTCAGAGTGGAAAGTGAGGAAGGAAAACTGGAAATTTTGATCATCATTGCATCTCGCTGTGTTGTTGATCTCATAAGTTGCATGAGTTACTGTATTTACACATTCATGGATATGCTGTGAAAGAAGCAGTTCACTAACTTGTTCACTCTTTGACTACATAGCGAATGCCACATATTTCACTATAAGGGAAAATCAGTGCATTCAGACACATCTAGTAATACAATACATGTCTCAAATCCAATCTGACAATTTAGACTCCAAAAAATCTCATTTTAGTTGGATTTCAAATCATATATCTGTGCTCTGAATTGTAAAAAAACACCAACAACAAACTCAGCAACAGATGGCCTACGTGGTATGCAGGTGAAAGATTATGAACAGTAGAATATAGTGATAAAATTATATTGCATTGATGTCCATAGCAAATTAAAATACTGCCATTCACAAAATCAAGCCAAATAGAAGACAATTAAATCAGTGTGACTGATTTAACACCTTAAAAGAAGTCCTCAAAGGACTTATGCTTGCAAAGTTTGCATTAATTTCCTACAGTAAAACAGTGATATTGTGAAATATTATTACAATTTAAAAATAACTGTTTTCTATTTGAATATATATATTTTAAAATGTAATTTATTCCTGTGATGGCAAAGCCATCATTTTAATATGCTGATTTGGTGCTAAATAATTTTTTTAAAAAGTTGCGCTGCTTAATATTTTTCAAGAAACCTTGATACAATTCTTTTTCAGGATTCTTTGATGAATAGAAAGTTCAAAAGAACAGCATTTATTTTAAATACAAATCTTTCGTAACATTATGTTCTTACTGTGACTTTTGATCAACTTAAAGCATCCTTACTGAATAAAAGTACTCATTTCATCTAAAGATAATATAAAAACCCCAAACTCCAAACTTTTGAATAGAAGTGGAAATCTCTGACACCAAACACTAGATGGTCTCATACAGACTTAAATTACATACAATGTATGGGACCCTCACACAACAAAAAGCATAGAGTCAGATTACCAAAGATAACAAAGCCCAATACTACAGCTAAGATGCTTATTAATTCTATATTAAGAAAACAAATATACAACGTTAAAAATAAAAATCCATCCGTCAATATTTCTTGTCATTTGAGGCTCAAGTGAGATATTTCTAGAACAGAGATTTTTTTATATGGACAGAGTATAAAAATAAACATTGCAGCATATTAAATATTGATGCCTGCGGACTCAGTTACATAACCCCTCTTAAACTAGACTAATCCTCATTCAGAAATGAATTCTGTGAGATCTGTGTTTCATTCATACACAAGCTCTCAGAACCCAGGCATTTCTCTCACACTGGGCTCAGAGGCGATGTGACAGTCATGTTTGCGTCAGGAATACTTTACCTGAGCTTCGGAACAAGTCCTGTGGGGTGCTCATACTTTTGCCTGCGCCTAAAAAGGAACATATTTTTCAATATGATCCCAAAAGCACAAAACAGGTCTTTCTGCACCAGACTTTCACACAGTAAGCTAATACATAAGTGTAAACCACACTTTGGTTAACCAATCAGCAGCTCTGAGGCTCACTTGTGACTGTAACATCAGCACAACGAAGCACAAACACAGTGTAGCCACACAGAAGCAGCAGCCATACATGACAGAGGATTAGTGGGATATGGAGGTGGAAAGAACTGTGCACTACAGCAGAGGGAGGAATTATAGAGGAAAGTCCAGTGCAAACAGCCATATTGGAGGCTAGGAGCAACTGTTTTAGATTAAAAACTATAGACCTTCGTGCATATGGATTGTTTTATATAACGCAAATGAAAACAAGGCTGCGAAGGAAAGAAATACAGCCCGCTTAATGGGCTTTGTTCATTTAACACAGAGAGTAATCAACTCTGCATTGCTTCCATTTGCATAAAAGTTGAGATTGCCGTTACTCATGTTGTCAGAAATTGCCAACTCTCATTGGAAATGAATTATGTTGCTGCAAAATGCTGTCAGTAGCTATGTTTCCATCCATGTATTTTTATATGCATTAAAAAAAAAAAAAAACACACAATGGAAACAACAAGATACACATAAAATCTCTAAATCCGCATAAAAAACATTAGTGCTCAGTTGAGGTGGATTTTTTTTTTCTGTAACAAAAAATCTGACAACTATAATGGAAACACATTTACCTAAAATTCATGGATGTGCAAAAAGAAAAAGAAAAAGAAAAAGAAAAAGAAAAATCACGTGACTGCCTCAACAGATCATGTGCTTGGATAACTGGAATAACCAGCGAACTAATCTCATTGCACACCATTATATTGTCAATATTCTGAAATACCTGAGCCAAAGTCTGTCATCAAAATAATTTGGTCTAATTACCAGCCAGAACAGTTTCACACAATTGTGTTCCCAAACATCAGGTATCCACCTCTGAATGCAAGATAACATGACAATGTTTGTTTTATGCGACAGTCCGACAATTCTTCCAAAAAAAAAAAAAAGAAAGAAAAAGAAAAAAAGTTTAATTTGCAATTTTGGATGGAAACATAACTAGTGTGAACGCTCCTTGAATCAAGGTTTTTACACCCCGGGGGATACAAAGGGGAGCTCAGAGTGTCCATAGAAAGATTTTGAAAACATATTTTTATAGCTTTCAAAATGAATGTACTGACACTGTACTATGAATTAAATGAATGTAACGCAATTGTTTTTAAACTTTCACAAATTATTTTATTCCACTGTTTTAACAGCAAGAACTAAAAAAACTAATCTGACTGTAGTTTTATGCATATTTTTGTGCATTTGGTTGTTACTTTCTAGGGAAAAAAAACGCTGCCAAATTGATACTACCATAATTATTAATTAAACGAAACAAATATTAATTTCTGTAAATTGTCACATTCAATTTCATGCAACAATTTACACGTTTGATTGATAATCAGGTAAAATCAATATAACATATTAAACTGACTATATACTGTATATCTATGTATGCCTCATTTTCATTGGAGTCAAATTAAATATGGTCTATACTATGACCAAAGTCTATTCATAGTTAAACATATCATCTGGTCATTAAGAATTATAATTAGAACCAGGAAATGAGAGTTACTCTCCATTGACAGGCCACAGCAATGAGTATCCAAGTCAATCTTAACAACGATCACCAAATGTATTAAAGATGGCTACAAACCTGGTCCACAATTTAATGGATTTCTCTAAATCTGGGTTTCATTTGTTTGAATGTGTCTTACTTGGTTAGCCAGAAGTTTCAGAATAAACCTTTAAAAACCTGAGCTAAAATTGGAATAACTGATAACATAGATATTTTTTATGGTAAGTTACCATGTAACTGGAATAAACTACATGACTTTTTAAAATCCGAACTATAGGAATCATACACTTGACAACTTTGTGAACGGTTACAGAGAAAGACTGTGCATCATACACTAACTCCGTGTCTACACCAGATACAGACGGCACAACACGATGTGACAAAAGCAAATAGAACCCATTATAATCAGTGATGCTGTCTACACTGGATGCGGCGCGACGCGATAAATTCGGTAAACTGATGCCCTGCTCCATTTCTCATATAATTCAAGAGCACGCGCTACTTCTGACATGAAGAACAAATGGATTTGCAATGGTCGCATCTAGTGTAGACACCCTCAAGCTATCGCGTCCGGTGTAGACATGGTGTAAATGACTGAGGATCACACGCTTCCAGACTTTCATGAAAGTCATTCTGAAACAATATGTGTTCTAAAATCACCTCTGAACATATCTGATATCATCTCAGACTGAATGGAATCAAAGTCTGAAGCTAAAAAATCTGAGTCTGTGTCTCAACCTGACCAAAATCTGTAGACTGACTCAACTATCAACTTGTCCAGACTGCAAATAGGGGCAAAAGTTGTGTAGTGTATTCCAGCCTTTCCAGAATCCGATCCTGTCTAAACCGTCTCGCAATCCTGATAATGTAAAAAGGATTTCCTTTAGACTGGATGCACTGCCTTGTCCTCTTCTGAAGACTACAAGGTTCAATGCCACAACCCCACCACCAGAGGAGCGTGACATGAGGGTAAGGAGGCACAACCACAGAAGCTGGAGGGTCAGTGAGCTGACAACGGTAAAGCCACAGTCAAGTCTTTACCTGATGAGTCAAAACTGACAGACATGCTAAGTGGGCGTACTGTGAGAGAGGCAGAGGTTATGGATGAAAAGAGAGGGAGGAGAAGATAAATAAAGCCATGGGTTAAAACAAGGCATTAAATGTAAATGCATTCAATGTCAGATATAAAGGATGCTGTTCTGTAAATCCATTAATAAACAGAAACACAATTCTACAACTGAGCAACCAAACAACATGTAATTTCTTTTAGGATCAAGAAAGAATACATGTTATTTTTTACATTTCATTCCAGACAACCACTATACAGGTGACAAAACTATGATTCACATTACGAAACGGGTGAAGCTTTCTGACAACATATAATGTATAGTACATTCACACCACCAACGGCATCCAATCAACTTTTTAAACTATTTTAAGATCAAGAAACATTTTTATTCTCACAATTTTGCAACCACTAAATAGCTTAAAATGCTGAAGTACAGTCAAACTATTTACATAACATAATCAGATATTTATGATAATCTCATTTAAGTTTTAAAGGTTTATAGACTGTAGACAAGGAACTTTGTCTCTTTAGGCCGATGGAGAAAACAACACTCTTTTCACCACACAAACTGAAAATACATTCATGCGAACTTAAGGCTTCATTATGTCTGTTGCAAGCAACTTAAATCTGAGATATTTATCCAACATGGATCAGTCCGATATAATGAACGCCATATTCATGCTTGTGTAACAGTACAATCATTCACACAAAGAGTCTAAAGGTCTTTATGTATATGCACACATTCAACTTAAAACCTTACAATCTGTAACTGTTGAATCCTAAATACCACCATGAGACCAAATCTCAGGGCAAATACACTGTACCCTCTCTATAACCTTGTGAACATCAATGGAGCTGATGTACAGTATGGTACATGAATCTAATGTATTAATCTGAATAAATACTTAAAAAAAAAACATCCAGTATCAATCCGAGGTGAGGAATATTAGTGATTTACAGCTGTAAATAAAATGGGCAGCACACAGTTAGAGACACAGGGCTGTACTAGAGACACTGTTAGTGAACACAAATGGTTCAGTGTAACAAAGGCAGCCATGCATGAGAATGACACACTGTCACACATCTGTACTGCTGTCTGTCATGACCTGAGGTCAATCTCTATCACATCGACACACATACAGTACTCACCTCGCATCACATGACTGATATATTTAATATTTAGGTTAACTAACACAGCATTGTATTTACACTCAAACCTAGCTACATTCTATTTAAAATTAACAATGTATATTGAATATGAATAGAATGCATTTGGAAAAATATTTGTGCACAGAATGATAAACATGGGGACAAGATGATGAACACTAGCAGTCAAAAATGTGGACACACTTGATTAAAATGTTTCCCACGACCTTAAAAACCTCTCGATTATAATTAAATCTTTTGTGAATTGTGCCTACATTTGAATATCTTTAATGTATTTTATATATATATATATATTTTATGGGTTTTGGACAATATTGGCATGAATCCTTTTTAATTTGTGATAATTTTGCACCGATAAGGGACAACACAAACTACGAAAACATTTTATTATATATATAGTTTATAAATAAACATAAATTTTCGATTCATCAAAATATCCACCATTAGCAGCTATCTGACCTAAACTGGGTTCTAATTGGTTCATTGTATTCTAAACATTTATATATTTCCATTATTATGTAATCAAAATGAAAATTATTATTGCTGGTCTTCAATGATAATGTCAAGTTACTGTAATGTATTTGAACCAAAAAAATGATAAGGATTTATTATCGTCCAAAACCACATTTTGCCAGGGGCGTTATATATATATATATATTAGGGCTGTCAATTTAATGCTTAGATTAATTAATCACGTGAAAAAATAACGTGTTAATTTAACGCATTTAATGCACTTGCCCTGCCCCCAGACTTATGTAGGTCACCTGACATTTTGTTGATGATGAAGGTTGTTAAATAATTACCTAATATAGTATTCAGTCTAGTGCTGCAAGGATATTGCACAGCACCAAGATAACCAATCGTCATCTGAGCTGTCAGCGGTCTGTCACCGGTCGTCAATGTTAAAATATTTGAGATGACTAGTCAAATCAAACTAGGTGGTCTTTATTTTCACGGAAGCTGCTGAGTGCGAATTCCAGCACGACACTTCATAAGACACAAGTAGCTAAACTTGTCCAAAAATTGTCCAAATGTTTGCCTTAAAACTACTTAAAAAATGCACATGTAGATCAGAGAAATCTAAATTTTAAGAAGTTAACATTGTGTTATTTTAGACAATACTTCACTCCTGAATGAAACAACTGTTTGAACGAATGGAATGAATTAGAAATTTACTGCCACCTACAGGCAGTTTTAGTTTCTTATTTAGAGTTTAATTTCATTTAAAAATATCATATTTCCATATTATTAAAAAAATAAATAAAAATATAGTTCACCCAAAAAAATTAAAAATTCTGTCATCATTTACTCAACCTCATGGTCCAAAAGTTTGTGAATCTACTTTTTGTAATGTTTATTTGATGCTTTACACAATAATGACTTAATATAATCTTTTGATCTTTTATTAGTATTATACAATGCTTAATAGGTGTTTATAACATAATTATGTGTCATTTTCTTTTTTATGGACAAGTTGGACTAGTTAGTGAAGGAAAAGCTACATTTTGGTCACTACATAACGGCCATGCATCCTGTGTTATTTCATAGTTTAACTAGATAACTGATAACTTTATTATTACTATTATTATAAAATTGGTAAAATGGGAAGATAATAAAAATAAAGAAAGAGTAGATGTCCCCAAATGTTTGACTGGTAGTGTATATAATGGCAGAATTAAACATGGCAGTGTTTTTATTAGTATATGTAGTCCAGCTTATGTTTTTAGTCATATGCTAATATGATGTGAACAAGTGAGTGAAAGTGCACTAACCGAGTCGACTCCTACGGATCATATCAGGTGAGACAGGCCTCAGCTTTCTCTCTGACCTGATCTCTTCCAGGATACGTTCATGAAGGCTTGGAGGTGTTGGAGTATGAGGCTTTAGTTTCCGAGCAGAAACCTTAAAGCACATCCAAACACACAAAAGCACAATAGTTGAAAGGTTTGTGTTAATAGGTCTATAATTTGTTTGATTCACTTAATTTTAAAGATACTTCAGCTCACATATGACCAAAAGTCAGTGTATGTTTGTATGCTTTCATGCTCACAGGATTCAGTGGTGGTCTGGATCGAATGAACTCCAGTATGACCTCGTGGGCACTCTTCTTTAACCTAGGAGGAATGTCACCATTGACCTACAGCAAAAATGAGGCACAGCAGGGGTCAAAGGTCAGACAGGCTTTTTACAAAAAGCACATGTTGTCAGTCAACTAAAACCTAAAGTCTCTGTCATTTGCAATGATTCAGAAAAGAATACACTGGACACATTTCAAACGAGTGTCCTGTCTGAAGAATGCATCAAAATAATATTAGTGACAGCTATTGTCTCAGCTTTAATAACTGGAGGCAAAGGTGTGTTTGTTGAATAAAAATTTGACCTATTACCTCACTCGGTTCAAATTGGCCTATCATATAAGGCGTTGACTCTGACGTGGCAGCTCTCTGAAAGTTTTGCAACCTTATATGTCTATTTCTAAATAACAACCTCCAGCCATCTTGATATACTGACTCCAGTGTCATTCACTTGATCCTGTTCAACCCTATAAAACACTTTCCTACCCTCAGCTTCAGAAATAAGCCTGCTTGAATTCTGATAAGCAAACATTGTTGTGGTTTATGATATCTGTAACAAACAGCAATAAAAGTGAATTGAACTGTGAGACTGTAATGTAACTAGTTGGTACAAAATAAAAAAAATAAAAAGTACTCATGCTTGTTTGTTAATGGAGTAATTAAAAATGCTCTGAAAACACCCTGTAGTATCCAGTCATAGTCATCTACGCACACTAACCATAACCTTGCGAAGTTTGTAGCGTTTGGAGCGGATGTCGTCCATGAGCATCTCATAAGGCGTGAGCTGGAACTCGATGGGTAGAGGATTATATTGACGCTCCTGGACCTTCTTCAGTTTCACACCATGTCTCAGGTCCCTCATCACCTGCACCCAAAACCGTGCCTGTGGAAAAACACTTACTTAGCCATGGCTTATGACTGCCCTGAACCAATGCCCACTCTTAACAGAGCTCAATCTGAATGCATTCAGCACCATTATGCATTCATGAGGAATGGGCTTGTGGGATTGCTCTTACCCAGTCAGCATTTTGCAGCTCATTCAGGTCTTTGACGGGCTGCTCTGTTTCTCCTTCCATCTTTCGTAAATTCTGAGAAAGAAAAAGACAGAAAAAGATCTTAAGGCATATTCCCAGGGTTTCAAAAGAGGGATCTGAAGATGCTGCAAGGAGTCCATAGACATATATATACACATTTTCTCAAAACTGTATATTATATTCAGTGCTTCACACAGGTTTGAAATATACTTGTGGTGGTAGCCCGGCGAAAAATCCTCCTATTACCCACGGCACAAAAATGGTCTACTACATGTGACAAACAAATAATGTGTGATTTTTAACAGTATTTTTATTTATTGAAATTAATTTTAATTACATATTACATTTAATTACATACTTATATTATGCATTATTAAATTATGCAAAATTACAGCATTTAAATGGTTTACATTTTCCTATGTTCTCCTTGCTGTCATACAGTGTCTCTCTCAGTTAATGGGACACAGATTTTACTAGTAAAATTTATAAAATGAATATGTGTCAGATTGTTCTTAGTGTTTTCTTCCTGTGGGGGAGACTACAATAATTTACTATGAATTAAATGGAAAATCAAATTAAATACAATTTATTGTGTAACCAACATACCAATAATGCCCAAAAGAAAAAGAAAAAACTTAGCGTGTGATTTTGAATTATAAACAAGCTCGAAATACACCAGGACTCTTATTTTGAAATGTCTGTACTATTGCAGGCTGATCCTTCAGATTCTTACAATCGTCTAAAACATTTTATATAAAGGCCATAAAGTAGACATTGTAATAATTCATCAACTTGAGTTCATTAACAATCGCTTGGCATAAATCTGCGCTTTTCATTGTTTGAGAATCGTGTGAGCTTGTAGGACTCGCAACAGCGCCGCCTAGTGACTTTGCAAAATGCAGCGCCCGTTTGAATGTTAGTGGGAGTAAACAGTTCTGATGCACACATAACTTGGGCGGCCGTTATTATATGTGGGCGGCCCGCCCAAGTAAATTCTATGTGTGGGAAGCACTGATATATTATATTATATTATATTATATTATATTATATTATATTATATTATATTATATTATATTATATTATATTATATTATATTATATTATATTATATTATATTATATTATATTATATTTTTAAAGTTAAATCAAGACAAATCCTAGAAATATTTTTTTAAATATTTTTTTCCCTATGAAGAATATATTTTTACCATTAAAATGTTTTAAAAATTCCAAAAATATATAAAAGCATATTTCCTAAAACACATTTTCAAAATCTTTTAAGTATTTTTTCTTAAAAATATAAAAATATTTATAGAGGCCTTATGTCACAATGTACTTGAAATCCCTGGACATACTCCATAAAATGTGTTCAGAATTTCTTTGGTTATAGATGTGGAATGACCTCGATTGTCCTCAGTCTGGTGTTAAAATAAGAAAAAGTCAATGTCGCTTTAACCATTGTGGGTCTGGCTTGTTTGTAAATTGACTTGTTCTCATGTGACAGACAGTCCCAGTAAACAGGACAATATTAAGTCATCAATAATGAAGCATGATCAATACGCAGCTAATGCAATCTTTAACTACTTTTACTAGTCTCTACACTACATTGGCAAAAGGTCATTTCCATACATAGTTGAAGTTGACCTGCAACTGTTAATTGACAAACTAAAAAAAAAAAAAAAAAGGTTTAAAGTTTAGTAAACTTTATCCCAGAATGTGTTTGTTTTGAGTGGTTTGAGATTTACCATGACAGAACAAAATGTGATTGTGTATGATTAAAATTTTTCGGCATAGCCTTCGAATTATGTAAGCCAGGCTTATGGTCAGAACAATAAATCATTCTTTTTGCTGCCGCTTGGATTGCTTATTAAATTCCTTCTGTGAGTTTGCAGTCTTTCCACCTCAGAAGAACTCAAAGCAGAAGTGTGCGCCCCCTCTGGGGTTTACTCAGCCCTGACGCGGATTTAGCATGAATGAACACAAACACACAGACAGAGCTAATATCTGAACAGAAAGAGTTGGATCTCTTAAAATCAAACACAACTGTGATGCATCACAAAACACAAACCAAAAAGGAGCCATTTATTCATGCATAAGAAAGAAAAAGAAACAGACAGAGAAAAAAGCTCTGAATCATCAGAGCGAGACTATTTCTGTCAATCTAGCTGAGATCAAAAGAACCACAAGGCTGATTCTGCCTGTTTCCGCCCTTTTCCACTTGCTCCCTACACTCCTCTTCTTCTCTAAAGCAGGAGTGCTCACTAAATCCAGCTCCTACAAATCTACTATGGTGCAGCGTTTAGTTCAAAACTTGATCGAACACATCTGCCAGTAATATTCAACTGAGCAATTGATCTGGGCTGCAAAGTAATTCTCATTATTAATCACAAGCAGTATGCAATTTATTAATGTCATTTCACACTTTTGATGAACTTCACTATTATAAAATGTGAAAATCAGTAGTATTAGGATTGAGTAGGTGTGTACCTTTTACAAGAAAATACTATTTCAGTCTTTCTACTTTAAAATGTCATGTTTTTACTTGTCAATTCTTTGTAATTATTTGTGAAATTTACTAGCAATTTCTGAGTGAAAATTGTTTCAGCACCAGATTTTGTCAGTGTATGTAAGTGTTAACATCTATAACACCTAGCTTAATTCTTTATACTTTACTTTTAGGTTCATACATTGAAAAAACTTCTGCTGCGGTTTCGGCCTTGACATTTTTGATAATGAGAAAAAAAAGACGGAAAATCACCACAAACTCTTTCTGTAGTTTAAGAGGTTGTGGGAATAGACACTTTGAACATTTAATTTAGTGTAGTTCGGGGATCATTTATTGTTTCTAGTGGATTTTCAATGATTCAATGACAGCATGTGAAATGGGCCCTGGATTAGCTGTTTAAGATGTGTTTGACTAGACTAAATTCTGGTTCAGGATTGAGTAGCCCTGCTCTGTCTGATAACTGCTCCTGTTTCACTTGCGACCCACCAACATGTGACCTCCACCCAGTGCCACTTGGTGTTGGTGGATTAGGTCTTCAGCTCAGTCAGGAGCTATAGCAAATAGGTTAATGCAAACTAATGCCTTTGAGAGAATGAACACATTCAGTGGGATAAGGCTGTTACATATTCACATGCCACTTGATTATGTTACAGTTTAAACAACCATGCTCAGTCAGCTGGTTCTAAAACTTACTAAACAGACTAACACCAACCAGTCTCAGACCAGCACTGCTTCTCACCCAAACATCAAATAAATCAAATGATCAAACAATCTAAAAATACATATTTGAACACTGGGATCAGGAAACCAAAACACAAACTAAATTACAATTCTGTCGAATCATGAATTTCATAATAGCAAAGAATGTGTGCTCACTGTAGGACAGGAGAGATTGAGACAGAGATGCACTTCCTCCGCTTAGATCAATAAGAGACCTCTACATAAAAAAAATAATTCATAAACTTAATTAAAAAAAAACTTTACAGCCATGACTGAAGTAGAACAAATAAAGATAATACTATCAGAGGGACAGAGAGACGAGATATGTGTGGATGCGCAACAACCTCAGAGAGCCGGTGAATGTGTGTAATGTGTATAAGCACAGTGACCCTCAGAATGTGTGTGTTTGTACTGTATATAACACTGACTGTGGTATCAAATGTTCACACGTTCTTATTTGTTACACTAAGTTATGATATAATATTTTCTTCTAATATTTAGAGATATATATTATATATATATATATATATATATATATATATATATATATATATATATATATATATATATATATATATATATATATATATATATATATATATATATATATATATATATATATATATATATATATATATATATATATATATATATATATATATATATATATATATATATATATATATATATATATATATATATATATATATATATATATATATATAATATATATATAATATATATATATATATATATATATATATATATATATATATATATATATATATATAATATATAATATATAATATATATAATATATATATATATATATATATATATATATATATATATATATATATATATATATATAGCCAATAAAGCAAAACTTAATTGAATTGAGAGATACACATTAGCTGCGTCCCAATTCAGAGGCTGCATACTTCAAAGGACTCAGACTTCAAAAGGTCAAAGGTGAAGGTCAGAGTGAACATTGTTAAATGGGACAGTCTAGCCTAGGAAGGACTGTTCTTGTTGCCTAACAACTGTGACAGCTGCCATTGATGAGCGGCAGTAACGTTTGCACTGGCCTGAAAACAAAACAGGGTTCAAAACTTGTCTAAATATGTTTACTGTGTCCGTTTATGAACATAAAGCGTATAAACTATATAACATCGCATCTTGGTAAGATATAAGTCAATATTTGAACATATATTATATATATTGAACATATATATAAATAAAACATTAGATACATTATTATTTCAGTAATTTGAAACCCAATACTTGGATTTAAAAGTGTAATCCGGCAATTTCTCTCCAAAAAAAATTATCTCGGAGCTGGCACACAATGAATTCTGGGATAGGATGTGAAGGATCAATCCATTGTATCCTTCATTGCCAGGAAAACAAAGGATGTACTTTGAGGCCACATTTAAAGGAGACTTTAAATTGGGACAGCCTTCGTAGCACCACGGCGAAATGCGGCCTTTGAAGGATGCAGCCTCTGAATTGGGATGCAGCTTAAATGGACAAACATATTGGGACAAACCTCTTAATTATTGAACTCAGACCCACAGGTGTATAAAATCAAGCACAAAGCCATGCAGTCTGCATTTACAAACATTTGTGAAAAAATTAGTTGTTCTGAAGAGCTTAATGAATTCAAGTGTGGTACTGTCATAGGATGCCAGTTCATGAACAAGTCAGTTCATGAAATTTCATCCCTGCTAGATATTCCACGGTCAACTGTAAGTGGTTTTATTGGAAAGTGGAAACATTTCCATTTTATTGGAAAGTGGAACAGCAGCAACTCAGCCACGGAGCAGAAGGCTACTTAAAATCACAGACTGGGGTCATCGAGAGCTGAGGCGCATGATGAGTAAGAGTCGCCAACGCTCTGCGGATTCAATACCTGAAGAGTTCCAAACTTCCACTGGCATTGAAATTAACAAAAAAAACCTGCCTGACTAAATTGTGCCAACTGTAAAGTTTGGTTAAGGAGGGATAATGATATTGTGCTGTTTTTTCAGGGGTTGGGCTATAGGCCCCTTACTTCCAGTTATAGGAAATCTTAACACTTCAGCAAACAAGGACATTTTGGACAATGCTATACTTAGTGGGAACAGTTTGGGTTAAGCTCTTTTCTATTCCAGCATGACTGTGCCCCAGTGAACAAAGCAATGTCCATAAAGACATGGTTGGATGAGTTTGGTGTGGAAGAAATTGACTGGCCTGACTTCAACCCCATCAAACACCTTTGGGATGAACTGGAATGGAGATTTTGAGCCAGGCCTTCTCCTCCAACATCAATGCCTGATCTCACAAATGCTCTACAGGATGAATAGGCATAGAAATTCCCACATAAACACTCCAAAATCACTCCAAAAAGCCTTCCCAAAACAGTGGAAGCTGTTACAGCTGCAAAGGGGGGACCAGAAATTGAGTAAAATAAAAAAAACACTTTTTCAGTGCATCAATTTGTTAGGTAATATTGTACTAAAGCATTGTTGGTTTCAATCCACCTCCACAGTCCTCGGCATGTTTATGAGTCATTTGTGCTGTCAGCCCACTCACCCAATTCTATCTGATAAACAGCCTCATGAGGCTTTCAGTACTGTATGTTATTACGGCTGTTTTGATTTTCACCCTGTCACATCAATATTGTTGTAAGACACGGACCCTTTCATTTGTTTTGGCTTTGATTTTTGGCATAAATTACACAGAATTGAGAACATAGCTCTTCAGCTAAAAAAAAAAATATTTATTTATTAATTCTGATTAAAAAAAAAACTTCATCAAAAAGTTCAATTTGGACCCACACATAAATAACTGAGAAGATATAAGTGTTATATGAGGGTCATTACCTCTTTGGCACACTTGATCTTCTCCAAGAAGGTGCGTAGCTCCTTGGTCTCTGCGTACAGGGCTCGACATACAGCTTGGTAGTGGTTGGGAGCATCCGATGGGCTGGGGAGATGAGACGTGCAGAGCTGGAGAGAAGAAAACAGCATTAGAGCTGGAATTCCCAAACATTGTGAGCTGAACCTCTGAAATTTTAAGCAATTTAAATTTTAAAATTATTTTATTACCAATATTTAAAGTGTTTTATTTAGATTGCTTTTATTTCAAAAGTATCTATTTCTTAAAACATTTTTATTATTTAATTAATTATTTGTTTTTCATCTACTCACAAACCATTTATTTGAGTACCATTTTAGAATACCATTTATTTGTTTGATCAACCATCAAATGACCTGGGGCCTACACCATTAAGCTGGTTTAGCTGGCTAGCCAGGTAAGTTTCAGATTAGTTTGCACCAATCCTGGGTTTTAGGTACCATGAAAGTAACTTGACTTTTAGCGGTGTTCATCGCCATAGTAACTTACGCTCCATGGCTATGTTCTGGGTTAGAGATCTCAAACCGAAATTGGACCAATCAGATGTAAGCTAAGTGATACTGACACACCCAACACAATAAAGTCACTCCCCCAGTTTCTCTTCCTCCAAATTAAAGGGCACTCTATAGTAAAAACAAATATTTAATGATGAAATTGTCTGGTTTTAATGATAATATAATTTCTATATGATTTGTATAATTATATGATCTATATTTTTATTAATCCATTACACACACGCAAGTTTAGTTTAACAGTTTTTATTAAGCACTTACTTTCAATGAATAGTAATATTTTATATATATTATAAATAAGGTGTAAATATACTCTTTAAATATGACTACATGTGACCTTGTAAGTCTCTATTGCTATATGTTATCAATTATATAAACTAACTTCACAACTTTCACTTGAACTGATAGAGAAAGATTATTTCTTTTATTTGTCCTCTTTCACAGACAAGTATTTTCCATTAGTGTAAATGCATTTAAATTCTTCATTTTCAGCAAAATAGTTTTCTCTCGCGAGAAGTGAATCACAGTTTGTTTCTGTTGCAAGGCATGTGATTGGCTGCTGCCACTGATGTCACAGATTTATGTGCACGCGCTCCACAAACTCAGGATCAAAGCCTGAGTTGACAGAGAAAGTTGATGATCAGCATCATAGTACCAACAAAGCCGGATTGGAGTGGTTTGGTTTTGTCAACTCGAAACTAATCCTATAACCCTGAGTTTGTTAATCTACCATCATGGTACAGGCCCCAGATGTTGAGATGTTATTGTCCCTTGGATTGAGACCAAACAAGTAAGTTAATTATTGCTAATTAAACAAGCAATGTAATTATTCCCCATTTGAATGTTGCTATATTATATATAATGTACACAAAAATGCTCCCAAACATTCCACCTCTTTGCCCCATTCACAAGCAAATTGGTTAGAGTACGACCACAAATCTTTAGTAATTGCTCTGTTTGTCAAGACGTGTCTTTCCTAAAATAGTTCACTTGGTTTCAGAGAAGAGAAGTGCATTTTAAGGTCAACGAATGTCGTCTCCAACTATGTCTGATAAGTTAATCCTTGCATCTCTTACAGACTTTAAGAAAATCATCTTCTGGATCAGTCTAATAATTTAATCCTGGCATTACACATTATGTTTTGGCACATAGCTGAGAGCCAAACCCAAAGCTTGCATGCCTAGCAGGTCAAAAACACAGGCCCATTTAAAGTTCAGTGTCCCAGGTATAATAGTTTGAGCATGACAAGCATTTTAAATACACAATTAATCTGACTAAAGACACCTCCAACCGGCTAAATGACATTTTTCCCCACACCTTCCCTTGAGCTCTGCCCTCTTCAGGAATGTCTTACACAGTATAGATTCACCGTCTCCATGACGTGTTTTTACGCTCAATGAGAATACTGACTACGCCAAGGGAAAGTGAATACAACCTGGGGGAAAAGAAAAACCTGCTAGACCTGACAGGAGGGAGATAAGAAGTGAAAATAGACAAAAATGGAAAATCATTTGTGTAGGAAGTCCAATTACTTTCCCATTCCAAACGAATGGGCTGAGATGATGAAAGAGGCACGTCTCAACGGTAGTACATTATCTTCTTCTCTTCCTCTTTGTGTTTTTGTAAACCTTTCTCTGTCTAAATACAGAATTTAAAAGGTTTCACCAGGCAGAGTATAAATAAAGACAGTCAGCTTTGAGAAATCTAATGTCATGGTTCGTTTCTGTGCTCGACCTCACCACTAAAGTCAGAGACTGAAAAGAAGGCATGGAAGGACAGACATTATCTAAGTAGTCCTGAAAAGGCCCTGCAGAATAATGCAGAACGTACTGTGACGCAAACTGACCAATACCAGATGCATGTTTGTTTGTTTATCACTCCATGGGTTTTTTCATGGGTAATAAGTTAAAGGTATCGCTTATTACGATGTTAATTCATGCTAAAGCTTGTATCGGTGTGTACACAGTCTGGACATATTCTTTCTTTCCACAGTTCGTAAAGAGTTTCTCCATTAGTGTATTGATAAATATGACTGTAATTTTAAAGAACTGCTGCTAAGTGTCTAAAGGCTTTTATGGAGTCCCAGGGTAATGTGTTACTGGAGTGGGCCGGAGGGAGCAGCAAAATGAATACCAGCTGAGAGAGTAAATAACACTCATACAGATCAATCCAACTCAGGATCTACAAGGAAGACCTTGCTTCCCAAGATCTACAAGGGGGGAAAACTGGACTTTTTTATTTATTTAAAAATATTTAAAAATTCGATATGGATAATATGCTATAAATTATATTTAATTAAAAATCTTAAGAGTAAAAATAATTAACTCTTTCCTTGCCATCGTTTTTTTTTTTTTGATCCCTTTAATATTTTGTTGTATGAATATCTGAACATACAATATATCAGAAGAAAGAACAGAGCCTCTGATTAAACAACAACAACCATTTTATTCTAGCTTCATGTATTTTTTTTTATATAAAACGGTTAGTTCCTGTCCTTGATTCTGATTATAAATCGCTGTGTTTTATCAAAGTCCCTTTAAGACAAGTCATTTCACTCGGCGGCCATCTTTGAAACGCCTCTTGGGCATCCTGGGTATCATGCCCTATCTCTTTGAATGGGGAAACATCAAATTCTCCAAAACCGTTCGCCAACCTTACGATTACATTTCATATTTGAAATCACCAATGAAATCTGACAACAGCTGTCTTATAAATGTTTTATCCAAAAGCTCGAATCATGACAAAAAAACTGTATTTTTTAGGCTGGATCAAGCTAATGCGCATGCGCAGACCTAAATGCGCATCTCTTGCCATGTTTCTGAGGCGCGCGTCTGACTGTTTCTATAGAAACCGGTGCTTCTAACGGCTGCTGCAGTGACGCGATGACTTTACCAGTCGGCGATTGGCTCTTATTTAGAAGGCGGGACTTATTCCGCCACATTGCGCGTTACACTTTATCCCATTCAAAACAATACGAGTGACACATCTTGTGTTATTCTATAGTCTTTGGTTTTATTCATGATAAAACACGGCTATGACAGTTTCACCCAACGGTTCTGTGTATCACTACACAACACTCTTAGCAACCACACTTAGCAACGTAAACGGTTTGTTCTCAGTTGATATTGTTCATTGAAGCTTACTGTATTCTGTAGAAGAATATTGTGAGAAAGAGATCGAGTGAGCGAGTTTATTACTTGCATTCAGATTTAGCATTTTCCATCAGTACAATGTTCATAATTAAAAAATCGGTTTAAATGTCTGATGTATTATCCTGTCCTTTTAACAGTTAAGGGGTTTTCCCATGACTGACAGCGCTAGTCAAAGCATTTTTCAGTTGCGTCTTGTTCCGTGTTTGCAACAATTCAGTCTTTTCAATGTAAAAGTCTTCGGTACTGACTGACACACTCATAAAGACAGTCTTTGCCGTCATCTAATGGCGTAGTAATGTAACTTCTGTTGCTGTTCACGATCGGACTATTATTTTTAAGGAAGAGTTTACTTCATGAAAGTTGCTTTGTTACATATTTTTGGCTTTAATATTTGTGTTGTGTGGTAACCGTTTTATAAAAACAATAAGGTACACAAGGCAGCCTTATTGGCTGAAGGGGTTAACAACAAGAACGAACATTTCGAACAAAATCAGGCCAAAATGAAGTTTGTTTTGGGAGTTTGCAACAGCTTGCCAAAGCAAACTCTCAGGAAAAGTTTGCTCCAGCTGCAAAACACCTTCGTACTACCATTGGTCCAGGATGATAACGTAATAGGAGGTGTGCGCCGAGGCTCGGCCTTCTTTCACACGGAACTCTTCTCAGACTCATTTCGTCTGTTGAAACCCTTGAGGTAAGATCTCCGCGGTTGAAAAAATGAACATATAGCTGCTTTATAGTAGAAAATGAAGTTGTGCTTCTGATTAAATGAGCCACTGATACTGTTTTTCATGTTTGATACTGTAAAGCTGCTTGCTTTTAAGCAATCTACTGAATAATATTCCATATAAATAAACGTGACGTGACTTTACTGGAGTGCTAATTTGCAGAGCTTCTGCTAACATACCCATGTTGTTATGATCAGATGCTTTTCTTATGCTTTCTATAAAAAATGCTTTTCTCCTTTTTGTTGTGTTTATTTTGTTCCTGAGAGGAAAGTGCACAGCACATATTTACATATTCATCTGCTCTCAGCAGACGTGATGGCATCAGATGTTCGTAGACGGCATCAGATGTTCGATAACAGTATATTACTGCTCACGAAAAAGAACTTCACTGTGAGTCGGGGAAAGAGATTATTTTAAAAATTATTGTTTTTTGTATATTCTGGATGGATGGATTTTAATAAAATTATGATAAAATTCATTATGACCCATATAACCCAATGTAAAATGATCTATCAATACTTACAGAAATAATGTCACGGTAGCCACGAATGTTGGAGACTTCTGCAGGTTCTTCCTCTCCCTCATCCTCTTCTTCTGTTGCCTCATATCCCTCATCAGGACAGTCTGTTTCTGTGTCTGCCATGTTGGTCATGAGGTCAATGAGCTGCTCCAGAGGAGGGCTGAGTTCTCTCTCCTCATGCTCCTTCAGGCCGTAATCCAAAGCCTTGTAGATCATTATACCCAGAGACTCTATGATCTGCAACACATACAGTCACATTCATCACAAATTACTGAATAAATAACCATAAAGTCATGACATCAGAAGCAACACGTGCTATGACCTCTATTTTACAACCCATATCATGACCACTGATAAAAGGCATCAGAGACTAGCTCAAGAGAAAGAGAGAGTCAACAAACTCTTGGATAAGCCTCATTACAGTCTTATGACTCTCAGAGGCCTGTATGGTTTAATGGAGGGGGAATTCAGACAAACGCTGGATATTTGGCTCAAATAGGGCTCGACAATAAGGCCCGGTCAGGCCAGTGCTGCATTTATGTCATCTGTTGTAAATCTGTCTTGTCAGGATACATTAATATATATATATATATATATATATATATATATATATATATATATATATATATATATATATATATATATATATATATATATATATATATATATATATATATATATATATATATATATATATATATATATATATATATATATATATATATATATATATATATATATATATATATATATATATATATATATATATATATATATATATATATATATATATATATATATATATATATATATATATATATATATATATATATATATATATATATATATATATAATATATAATATATATATATATAATATATATATATAATATATATTATATATATATATATATATATATATATATATATATATTATTAAACAAACAATTTTTTGCAAAAATTTTTTTAATTAAATATAATTATTTTAATGAATGTCAACTGATGAATTATTAATAATAAATATTTGTATGGAAAATAACAGGAATATTTTCATCTTGACACTTTATAAAAAAAAATTCTCAAAAATAGCAATAATATTTATTATCCCTTATCAGTTATTTATGCTTTGCAATTTTTTTTGGTTGTAAATTTATCTCATTAAGAAATATTACAATTATAATAACTGTACATTTATTAAATAATGTTGGACATTTCATATTTATTTATGTATTCATTTTAAAATAATCTTGACACTTTATATAAAAATAATATAATATATTATTATATAATAAATTTTATATTTAATATATTATTAGTGTTGAGGAAATTTAATTGTTTACATTAATATTTGTTCATTCTTTCATTCATTCATTCATTCATTCATTCATTCATTCATTCATTCATTCATTCATTCATTCATTCATTCATTCATTCATATTGAATCATATTCAGACAAATTATATAAAAAGTTTCTAAAAAAACAGCAGCAATTTTTAATTTGTGTAAAAATGAATACCTTTCTGTGAATCACATTTCCATGTGCCTGACTGTTTCTATGGACACAAAGATCCCCTGTTATAATATGAGCCATCAAGGAGTTGATTGACCGGCCTAGTGTTGTTTGTACCAGTTCAATTCAATAATGTCAGAGTAAGTTCAGGCAACAGAAACTGATGTACTCGCGAGACAACTGAAAATCAGCCTGGGAATCATAGAAGCTTGGGTTCACATCAGGAGACAGTCATGACCCAACAGCCAACAAGCGATCAATTAAACTAATACCTAACTAATACAATTGAGCTGCAAGAACAGCTCATGCAGAGCAAATTATATTATGCAATTACTGACAGAGTGGTAAAACCAACTATTTTGCCAATCATGCCATCATGCAAAAGTTTGGCAAACATCTCTGAACAACAAGATCGTCTGATAACTTCCAAACTAATTCAGATAAGGAAGAATACTAGATAATACATAGATAATGTAGATAAAGATTTGTTCTCAACCCTAGGTCAATAAATAAAACAAAACATGTAATAGAGAATTAACTATGTTTATAAAGGGGCTTATGTGAAACACCTTATCAGCGAGAAGATAAAAACCAACATAATTATTGTTATGTAAGAGAGCGCTCAAACAGATGGAGGCTTTACCACTGGGCATCATATCTCCTAAATATTTCACCACTTCCACCACTGATGAACAAACCAAGACTCAGAGCAGCTCATCTCTCTATCAATATTGACACACTTCCAGGCGTGGATTTGCTGTAGTTCATACCTGCTAATAACATGCTGTGTTCCAGACGTTAATCCTTGTCATGAGGAAAACAAATATTATAAGTGTCCTGCTCTTATGTAATCTAATCCTCAATGTACAGTAATACACAAGCGCTCAGTACATGATTCAGACCTGAGAGCCACCATCAAGTCTACCCTGCGTGGGACTGCAAACACAGAATGGGCCCTAAACAGTGTAACAGCCAAGGATTAATTTATTACTAGCAGACTTGTTTGTAACACTTAAATGCTAGGAGTGGACAGTATAAAAGAATTCTCATATCTGGCTATGAGTAATTTTATTTCACTGTGGTCCGTCATGTTATAAACGGGGATTAATCTAGATTACAATTCTGGTTAATACAGATGATAACTATAATTATAATTGCTATAAAATTGTATACTATTTTGTAAAATTAAAAATAAAACGTTAAAACATTTAAAGGTGCCATCGAATGTTTTTTTACATGCCTAAGGTGTCCCCTGAATGTTTCTGTGAAGTTTCCGCTCAAAATACCCCATAGATTTTTCATTTTCAGAATTCATTTTTTTAACTGCCTATTTTAGGGCATAATTAGAAATGCACCGATTCAGGTTGCGGCCCCTTTAAATAGTGCACTTTCCGCCCCCGGAGCTCGCGCTTGCCTTAAACAGTGCATAAACAAAGTTTACACAGCTAATATAACCCTCAAAATGGATCTTTACAAAGTGTTCGTCATGCATGCTGCAGGCATGCGTCGGATTATGTGAGTATTGTATTTATTTGGATGTTTACATTTGATTCTGAATGAATTTGAGGCTGTGATCCATGGCTAACGGCTAATGCTACACTGTTGGAGAGATTTATAAAGAATGAAGTTGTGTTTATGAATTATACAGACTGTAAGTGTTTAATAATGAAAATAACGACGGCTCTTGTCTCTGTAAATACAGTAATAAACGATGGTAACTTTAACCACATTTAACAGTACATTAGCAACATGCTAACAAAACATTTAGAAAGACAATTTACAAATATCACTAAAAATATCATGCTATCATTGATCATGTCAGTTATTATTGCTCCATCTGCCATTTTTCGCCATTGTCCTTGCCTGCTTACCTAGTCTGATGATTCTGTGCCAGTTAATACTGACTGCCCTTGTGTAATGCTTTGAACATGGGCTGGCATATGCAAATATTGGGGGCTTACATATTAATGATCCCGACTGTTACGTAACAGTCGGTGTTATGTTAAGGTTCGCCTGTTCTTCTGAGGTCTTTTAAACAAATGAAATTTATATAAGAAGGAGGAAACAATGGAGTTTGAGACTTACTGTATGTCATTTCCATGTACAGAACTCTTGTTATTCAACTATGCCGAGGTAAATTCAATTTTTAATTCTAGGGCACCTTTAAAAAAAGACAAATATTCAATTTGAGACTTGCTAAAGATTACATTTAAAGCCGGGTGCATACTGTGCGATTTATAATAGTCCTTTACAATTGTTGCTTGTCCGACTGTACGAACATGATCCTCATGTCACACTATGGGATCTCAGCCGTCATTTATGTCAGACTGTACGTTAAAAATGGATGCGCACATGAAAACTCGTCCGAAGTTTTACATCATCAACCCAAACACGTTCGGTGACTGTGAGCTGCATTACACACGGGACTGAAACGTGGCTAACAAAGACATCTCTAACGTTAATTTTGATCACGGCTTGTCTTGAAAAACAAAGACAATTTGACGTTTGTCGTAGGAGAAGTCACTGCCAGAATCATCGGGGGTAAAAATTCGATCACAACAGTCATTAATCGGCTGTCGGTGAACATGTCAAATTAGCGATCAAAGACTACAGATTTCAGCCTAGGATTACAGGAATCTTTTAGGATTCTCAAAATTTGTCTCAGACGACCAGATAGTGGCCAAAATCGCACAGTGTGCACCCGACTTTAGTGTTATTAAATTATTACATTTTTAAAGGATTAAAATAGTACTTTACAACTGGCAAAACATGTTTTAAATAAAATTTGGCTGCTTATACAGTAGAAACTAGAAAGGCGAAACAAATTTGAAATTGGTGCTATTTGACTAGAGAAAACAGAGGGAAAAAAATAGAAAATTTTTGCCAAATAGATTGGAAAACTTCAACACCCATAATGCACTGGGCATGCTGAGTTACACCTGAGTTACACATCTGGGAGAGGCAAAGCTTTTACTTAACATAAGTTCAATAAAAAGGGGAAGTCGGGCAGAGGAGTATGATTATGCAAAATGCAGCGACAGCTCATCGAGTGGCTCATCATTTATTAAGTAATGGAGAGGTTGTTTGGCACACATCAGTAACTAACAGCCCTAAAGCTGAATGTAATTGTTTTGCTTTTGTAGAGCTGCCTGTGCTGAATACACCCAGACAACAGATCCACATATGAAAGGCTTTTTTTTTTTACTTACTTGCTTCTACACACACAAACATACATATACATACATATACATAAATTACAGATGCAATTAACTTCTGAAGATTTACAAAAGCAGAATGACTGCTACTTTTTTCCTGCAGTAGTGCTAGTTTAAGGTAGTGCACGCTTTACGCTTACGTGCATGTAACTCAGAAGCAGTGGAGGGTGTGCCTGTGAGAACATCGAGTTCCTGCAGACGTCCTGAAAGAGTGGAGGAACACAGGACTATTCTCTCTGCAGTTTTCTCTCCAGGCTTGTGACTCAGAAGGAATGAGGGAAGAATAAGTGTGAGAGAGAGAGCAGTGATGGTGAAGAGGGAAAGTGACAGAAGAGAAAGCAAACATCCTGACACACTAACACATACAGGGCTATATCCAGTCAGAAGCACATGACTTGAACTAGACATGCATGATATATTTTTTATGCTGATCAGCTCTAAATCATTGTTTATTTTCTGATAGTTGAGACAATTAGTTTTATTGGCCCATATGTATATCAGATATAAAAACTGTCCCTCAAACCCCTGCAAACTCACATTGGACTGATATTTCATCTCCCTTCCTCTCTTGTGAGCTCTCTCTCTGTCTCACGCTACGCAAAACAATGAAGACAGGCTACTGTTCGCTCAGCCCAGTTCACATGACATCACTGCTCCAAGGCAAGTCCTGAGTTTAAGCTTTTCTCAAGGCCTGATTTGAGGATGAACAATATTCATAACCCTAACAATTTGATAAAATTGTTGCTCTTGTAGCTAGTTTGGTAAATTGTCTCTGTCCAATAATTATGATTAGTTTATATAAAAATACAAAATGTTAATAATTTAGTAATAACAGTCATACTAAACAGGGTGACTTATATTGCATATACTTAAAAATTATTTCTTATACATTTTATGCATTGCATATAATAAATGTTGTATATATAATATTTATATTTATATTTATTATTAATTATTAATTAATATTATTATTATCATCATTATCATTATCATTATATAATGTACTAATATGTAATAACCTCAACAACAGCAATACAATTATTACTAATTAAAAATGTATATTATTTTTAGTATTAATAATAATAATAATAAAATATGTAATAATAAAATTGTCATTTCTAACTAATTAAAAAATATTTGTATTATTGTATCATTATTATCATTATCATTATTTTTATCTTTATCTTTATCATTATTATTATCATTATTATTATCATCATTATCATCATTATTATTATTATTATTTATTATACAATGTACTAATATGTAATAACATTATTACTATTACTACTAATTAAAACAATATTTGTTATTTTTAGTATTATTAATAATAATAAGTTATTATTATTATAATAATAATAATTATTATTATATGTAATAACAACAACAACAATAAAATTATAATTTCCAACTAATTAAACAATATTTTTATTATTTTTAGTTTGAATAATAATAATAATAATAATAATAATAATAATAATAATAATAATAATAATAATATTATTATTATTATTATTATGTAATCTACTAATATGTAATAAAAAATATTATTACTAATTAAGTTTTTTTAATTATTTTAGTATTACCTTTAGTATTTAGTATTAATTCTCCTTATTATTCTTATTCTTATTATTCTTATTATTATTATATAATCTTCTAATATTTAATAACAATAAAATTCACTAATTAAAAAATATATGTATTATTATAATTATTATTGTTAATATCATTATCATCATCATCATCATCATCATCATCATCATCATCATCATTACTTTTTTTATTATTACAATTAATATTATTACTATTACTATTATTACTATTACTATTATTACTATTATTATTATTATTATTTTCCTATGGTATTATGTATATACCAGAACTACATGTGAACCTGACTAAGTAAAGCTGCAGTTCTGACTCAATTACAGAACTGAAAAGCAAGGGTTGTTTACGTATGTTCGTTAGCCAAAACAGCAGTTAAAAGTCTAATTTAGATATTTACTCTCCACACAGCCTTTTCAGTCTTTTTCAGAGAAAATCCACACACCTACTAGCAAACAACATTCTGACTGTAACAAGAGCTGTCTGTCTGTCAGACGCACACAGTTGGGTACAGCTCTGCTTAGTCTATTGAGTTAGCATGCCAGTGCTTTACACAGATGTGGGCAGCAGTCAGCTGTCCGCTGAAGCATCGGCATGTGGTTCAGCACACACACAAGCACATGATGCGTGAACCAATGTGTGCACAACCGCAATGTGTTTCTGTAACCTCTTAACAATGTGCCACAAACAAACCGCGTTCATATCCGGAATATTTCTATACTTTGTCTGAATCATTCCAGAAACGATATTAAGAGGACGTCAGCTGTGCCAAATCGTCCACAGCAGACTTAAAGCATAATCAATAGCACAGCTTGTACTGAGTCAAATCACATTATGCAAAAGGGAAGGAAGGTTTCCGGTTATTTATTTATAGACGACTGACCCTATTAAGATGGACCATCTAAACTACAGTGCAGATGAAAGACAAGATGAGACAGGCTCTTCATCACTGTTCATTCACACCAGTTGTGTCTATTCACTAGGGGGTTATTGTTCTGATCATCAGAGTGCACACTGGGAAGGGATTAACAATCAAAACACAAGATGAATTTCTTATATAGACAAAGGTGGAAACTGTTCATTAGTTCCAACCTCAGACTCATGCTATTGATTAAGACATTAAAAGGATAGTTCACCCAAAAATTAATCATTTACTCACCCTCAAGTTCCAAACCTGCATGAATTTCTCTTCTGATGAACACAAAAGAAGATATTTTGAAGAATTTCGGTAAGCAAACAGTTGATGGGCCCCATTGACTTCCATACTATGGGGGAAAAAATGTAAAAAAAATACTATGGAAGTCAATGGAACCCACCAACTGTTTGCTTACCGAAATTCTTAAAAATATCTTCTTTTGTGTTCATCAGAAGAAAGAAATTTGGTTACACTTAAGGTGACGTAGTTACATTGTAATTACTCAAGTACTGAGTAATATGAATTAACTAAATGTACTTACTATAGAGTTACGGTTTGATTTAGGGTTAGTTTCTTGAAATTATGCATAATTTACTGTTATTAATATAGGTAGTACATTTAGTGATGTGTATCTACGTCACCCTACAGTGTTACCAAAACTCGTACAGGTTTGGAATACCTTGAGGGTAAGTAAATGATGACAGAACTTTCATTTTTGGGTGAACAATCATTAAGTAGCAGGCAAACTAGATATCCATGTGACAAATAAATGTTTCTGGTTTCTTTAGTGTCATCAAAGACATTTAAATTATTGTTCGTAGTATTTATTTTTATTATTATTATTATATAATCCCACTCAGAGCTATCGGGTCTGAGGAATCTCAGATAGCAGAGTTACAGTTGATGAGAAAATACTTTGCCTATGATCATAAGTCAATTAACTTAGGGTGCGTTCACACTTGTCATGTTTGGTTCGATTAAAACGAACCCTGGTGCGGTTGCTCGGTTAGTGCGGTTCATTTGAACATATGTGATCGCTGCCATCCGAACCCTGATGCGCACCAAACAAGCGGACCGAGGCCGCTGAAAAGATGGGTCTTGGTCCGCTTCCAAATGAACTCTGGTGCGGTTCGAATGATATATGAACGCAACACGGACCAAAGACATGTAAACGGACCATAAACAGGAAGACGAGACCCTAAAAAGGACAGAATCCTCACGCATGTCGGTTTTTCTTGTCATAGTCGCGAGTTTGCCCATCACAGGCATCAGACGCTTTTCTCCACGCAGCAGATCATTTGTGTGTGTGACGGACGGATTCCCGCCGCTGTTTTGACTACTTTGCACATTTTATAAGCTCTTCACGAGTTCCCAGCTGGCCAAAATACCATCACATGCAGGTTACACACACACAATAAGCGCATTTACCTCAGCACACAGCATTGTTTTGGATGTTCGGTAAGTTCCGTCTCAAAATAGGCAATACGTCATAAAATCTGACCAATCACGTCGTGAATGTATCCCTATGCCTTAAGGTTCGGTATCTTTTGGTTCGGTGATAAAATGTGAACGCTAACCGGACCAGGACTAAGTGTTTTTTTTCTTCTTCTTTGGTCCGGAACAACTGAACCAAACAAACCGAACTACAAGTGTGAACGCACCCTTAGACACTGGCCCCTTAATGTTGTGGCAATTTTTTCCTGTGGTATTGAAAATGGTATCCAAATACCAATATTTTTCCAGGTATTGTATCGAGGTTAGAATTTCCAAAATCATGACAACACTACATGGCAGCCCTTCTCACATGAAAAAAAACGCTGGAGTATTGTAAATGACAGGTGTAACCGCAGCAAAAGTTATGCGTTTTAAAACTAAAACACACTAGTGTAAACGGGGCCTAAATAAGCTACAAAATGGATTGCTCAGTCAAAAATCTGATTCTGCATACATAAACTTTCCAAACCATTCAAAAGTGTTTCCATAGCAACAGTCCATTAATAGTTATTCATTCACCAGGTTGAATTCCAGCAGTACTAGGAACAAACTATATAAACACTGTCTGGAAAATCTCTGCTCTGCCCAAGATGAACTAAGCAAACATTCCCATCTGAACAGTTAAATCTGAGCCGTCCGTGTCAGTTTGACTCTCTCCGTGAGATGAGCCTGAGGATCAGTGATGGTGGAGGGAAAGAGGCCACCCATGTGAACTGAGCTGACAGGAGAGAACGAATACATCCTGCCATTTCTTTCACGTGCATACATTGCAGCTCTATGACAAAGAATATGAAGAATATGCCTGGTTTTACCTCCCACCTCAACTAGTTAAACACACTTTGGAGTGATATTTCATCCAACTCAATACATACAAATTCACAGTAAGATGCAGTTGTTTTCCTTTCTCCTGAGCTCCATCTGTCTGTCACGTGACCCAAAACAATGAAGACAGGCTACTGTTCTCTGAGCCCTTCTCACATGACATCACTGCTCCAAGGCAGAGTTTCTTTCACCATTTCACCATTTCCCCAGCATCATATGGAGATGAGCAACTGGAGATGAGCAGAACAATGCAATTCTTCTCTAATTTACTCAACCGCCTCATGTAGAACTTTTGAGACTAAACTCAGGGCAGGATTTCAGACCACGCTTGAGGAGCACATAGACCGCAGACGCCCAGGGGCCTCAACCACACCTTGATAAACTTACATAGCTGCTTCACGATTACATATGAATGAAACAAGTTGAGACGAAAAGGCGGTTGTGCTCCAGGGTCCCATGACCGCACATTTTACAAGATAAGATATTTGTCAATGACGCTCAGGATCTGTTGCACACCAAATCCTCCGCCATCGTCTTGTCAGTCATCTCTCCTTACTCTCATCACATGAGAAGTGAAATCTGACTCCTGCTGCACTGTGACAGAGCAGACGCTATCAGTAAATCTCATTTGTTTAAAAGACCTCCGGAAAACAGGCGAATTTCAACATAACACAGACTGTTACGTAACGGGATCATTAATATGTACGCCCCCAATATTTGCATATGCCAGCCCATGTTCAAGGCATTAGACAAGGGCAGCCAGTATTAATGTCTGGGTCTGTGCACAGGGGAATCAACAGATTAGGTAAGCAAGTAAGGACAATAGCAAAAAAATGGCAAATGGAGCAATAATATCTGACATAATCCATGATATCATGATATTTTTACTGATATTTGTAAATTGTCTTTCTAAATGTTTCGTTAGCATGTTGCTAATGTACTGTTAAATGTGGTTAACGTTACCATCGTTTCTTACTGTATTCACAGAGACAACAGCTGTCACCATTTTCATTTTTAAACACTTGCAGTCTGTATAATTCATAAACATCTTCATTCTTTATAAATCTCTAACAGTGTAGCATTAACCATTAGCCACAGAGCATATGGCCTCAAACTCATTCAAAATCAAATGTAAACATCCAAATAAATACTATACTCACAGGAATCGATGCATGCATGCAGCATGAATGACGAACATCTTGTAAAGATCCATTTGAGGGTTATATTAGCTGTGTGAACTTTGTTTATGCACTGTATAACTGCACTTATAGTCGAGAGCTCGGGGGGCAGGGAGCGAGAGATTTAAAGGGGCCGCAGCCTGAATCAGTGCATAGTTAATGATGCCCCAAAATAGGCAGTTAAAAAAAATTACTTAAAAAAAAAAATCAATGGGGTATTTTGAGCTGAAACTTCACAGACACATTCAGGGGACACCTTAGACTTATATGACATCTTTTGAAAAGACGTTCTACGGCACCTTTAATTTCAATGAACTCAAAATTAAGGCAACCAGGTAACTTACTTTAAGTTGAACCAAAAATTCTTTTTTACAGTATACTTGCGCTCACTTAAGACATAACCGATTCATCAAGATGGGCATTTTGACATAATTATGTGTGAATTTGTCCATTCAAGAGCAAGAAAATGCGAAAGTATTTCAAGACAGGTAATTGGCTGGCATCCAATATAATATTATCTAATACAATATTGCAAACTATGACAACACTTTGCTGTATAGATTTTTCCCCCACCCCTACCAGCCACCCTTTGGTGGACAAAAAAAGTAAATTTCACACGCTGTATAAGAACACAAACTGTATTTAAGGGGCATTTAAGGACTGTTTCCCAGGAACATTTGTACAGATATCCACTCAGCACTAGACTGGCACAGAGGTGAACTGCTGAAAGCAAAAGAAAGTACTAAAAAAACACACTATGAAAAGAGAATGAAAGAGAAAGCGAATGGTTACATAATGATCTGGGCTATATCCAGAGCCCTACAGCAAGGTGGACATTTGCTTCCCTCCGACGAACACTGTGATTCACTGTCCCGTACATAGACTGACAGGAGGACGACTTGTGCTACTGTTCCAATGTAGGAAAAATCATTTCTACTGCCTCAACTCTCTCTGACCTCATTCAAACAACTAAGGTGGAAATTCATGGAAAAAACATTCTCTGATGTTAGGAAACAATGCATTGTCCCTTTTTTTACAAAACGTGACAGGACACATTGTTACACTGTGCTTTAACAACTTTTTTGCAGATAGCTTTAATTCTTTAGTTTTGTACATAATTAAATTATATCAAATAGACTGTTTCGTTTTGTAGTCCTGCATCCTGTGTTTGTCTTATAGCACCACGATCCTGGAGAAACTCTGATTCGTTTCACTGTGTACAGGCTATAATGATAATAAAGCTACTCTGACAGATCCAGAATCCCAGTGAGCTCAAAGCAGCAGACTCGATCTAACAGGCGATCAGTGTGAGGGGGCCAGAGACTATGTTTCTTTGAAACTTGAAACTATTAGTCTTACTCTGCTGTTCACAGCCCTTGAAGTCCTCTGGGAAAGGATGTGGTAACTATGTGGTTGACTCATGGCCAAACCAGCATAAATCTTATCAGACCTTTGTCCATTCAGCATTTTAGTTAACCACTCAGTGACAGAAGCCACAGAGGCAACAGGTTAGGGATGCGCAAAACGACTTATTTCAGTTAAACTATCAAAGTATTCCAGAAAGGGGTATTTAACAGTGTTTGTGTTATTTTAGTAACCTGCATGTTATGCAATCTCAGAGGTTCTGCAAGAGCCATTAATAACTCAAGGTGCACATGCATGCTTGGTTTATGACTGATTTTTCAAACACTGATAAATCAGTTCTTGGTTCATCATCAATAACAGATATGCAGGACATACTGTATAAATATTACATTCACATTGAATGGAATAATAATAAATAAAAAAGGACTTCAGGGTGGAGTTTAGGAAATGTGAAGAATTAAACGGATTCCATCATAGTCTAGACCGGCCTTTACACACACATCACTGTCTTACGTCACACACTCAAGTTATCTTTCTCAGCTGACTAAGAGAAAAAGAATGGCCTTATACAGAAATGTAGGGCTGTCATGGTTATGTAATTTTAGCTGACAAGTAATTGCAATTAATGATTTAATTGTTTAGTTCATCATATGAGTTATAGCACATGCTAAAAGGGTTAGTTCACCCAAAAATTAATTTTCTGTCATTAAGTACTCACCCTCATGTCATTCCACACCAGTAAGACCTTCGTTCATCTTTGGAACACAAATTAAGATATTTTTGATGAAATCTGAGGGTTTCTGAATACCCACCCTTTGAGGACCAGAAAGGTAGTAAAGACATCACTAAAATAGTCCATGTGACTATAGTGGTTCAACCTTAATTTTATGAAGCGACAAGAATACGTTTTGTGGGCAAAAAAAAAATTCTTTATTCAACAAATTTTTCTCTTCCATTTCAGTCTCCTACACAGTTGACGTAGTGACCGCTGTGTGGTGCTTCATTATTGGCCAGCTCCTGCGTCAGCATCACACTCATGCGTCGTGCTGCTCACGTGTACAGTGTTGGCCAATACTGACCTAGCATTTGGACGTAAACATGGAAGCTCTGCACAGTGTTATTTATTATATTATTTTGTTTTTGTGCACAAAAAGTATTCTCATAGCTTCATAACATTAAGGTTTAACCATTGAAGTCACATGGACTATTTTAAAAAGGTCTTTAAAAGGTGCCATAGAATGTCTTTTTAAAAGATGTAATATAAGTTTAAGGTGTCCCCTGAATGTGTCTGTGAAGTTTCAGCTCAAAATATCCCATCGATTTTTTTAAATGCCTATTTTGGGGCATCATTAAATATGAGCCGATTTAGGCTGCGGCCCCTTTAAATGCTCACGCTCCCCGCCCATGGAGCTCGCGCTTGCCTTAAACAGCATAAACAAAGTTCACACAGCTAATATAATCCTCAAAATGGATCTTTACAAAGTGTTCGTCATGCAACATGTCTAATCGCGTAAGTATGGTATTTATTTGGATGTTTACATTTGATTCTGAATAAGTTTGATAGTGCTCCATGGCTAAAGCTAACATTACACACTGTTGGAGAGAATTATAAAGAATTTTATATGCAAGTGCATGTGTTTAAAAATGAAAATAGCGACGGCTCTTGTCTCCGTGAATACAGTAAGAAACGATGGTAACTTTAACCACATTTAACAGTACATTAGCAACATGCTAACGAAACATTTAGAAAGAATTTACAAATATCACTAAAAATATCATGATATCATGGATCATGTCAGTTATTATTGCTCCATCTGCCATTTTTCGCTATTGTTCTTGCTTGCTTACCTAGTCTGATGATTTAGCTGTGCACAGATCCAGATTTTAATACTGGCTGCCCATGTCTAATGCTTGAACATGGGCTGGCATATGCAAATATTGGGGGCATACATATTAATGATCCCGACTGTTACGTAACAGTCGGTGTTATGTTGAGATTCGCCTGTTCCTCGGAGGTCTTTTAACCCTCTGGCCCTCTTCGTTTAGGTGTCACACTTACCTTCTTTACGGTCAAAAGTGACCGAAGCCTTGGAAAGTAACTTTTTTGTTCCTCAGGAAAACCAATGTAATATATTCTTGTTCTATAATATTTTTTGATTATTATATAAAATTTTGAGGGTATTTTATGATACTATGCAATATTTATACAATTTTTATTAACTATTTTTCCCCATTGAAAATAATAGAATTTTTTTTTAACATATTTTTAAATTATTTTTCAATTAAAGCAGTATTCCATGTTAAAACAGAGACAAGGCATTTAAAATAATTTTTTTGAAGGTAGATTAGTGCCATTTGGTGAGAGTAAAAAAAGAAAAACTTATGCAATGCCATGTCGTAACCACTAGATTCCCATAGAGCTCTATATAAAATTCTCTAGTGGTTTTTGGACACAAACACTTATTTTTATTAAGTTTTGGATATGGATTTAAACTTAGACATTCTCAAAGACTACTTTTTGTCAAGGTTTAGATTTTTATTTATTTTTTTATGTTGATTTGAAGCATCGGTTTTTGCATTAATTTTACTACAGTCAAACCTGAACATAGAGGGCGCCATTTTGTTACACGTAACATCAAAATTCAATAAAAAATAACAAAAATGAACAGGTGTGTTTTATAACAGCTTAAAAAATCTGTGTTTGATCTGATTTCATCCTCTTATTTGAGTTTTGGCTCAATTTTACCATACTATTACAGCCACACTGGTTCATTTGTATGTGTATAATGGTGTGTTGTGTGTGTGTTTGTCTGTGAATGTGTGTAAGTGAGTGGGTGTTTCTATTTTGTACTCTTGGTGTTTTAGAGTGTAACCCCTTTCTTGCAGTTCATTTTTTACTGCTTTGTGGCTGAATTTTTGCTTTTATTTCACACATTTGCATAAACTTGCTCTGTCTTATAGTCGTGCTGGTTCATATATATGTGTGTGGGGGGAGGGTGGTGGGGGGGGGGGTGGTTGTGTCTATTTTGCACTCTTGGCATTTCAGAGTGTCCCCCCTTCAGTGCTGCACACTTTGTTTCTGCACAGTGTCTGATTTGTAGTTTGTACCAACAAAAGATTCTCTGAGTTGTTGTATTTTTTCGTATTTCCCATTCATTTCCTATGTCGGTCATTTTTGACCGAAAAGAAGGTAAGTGTGACTATTTTTTTTACGATGCCTTAACATGTCCGAATCATGTCCTTGATTTTTTTGTGTGTTCATATTGGTAATGCTACAAAAGTCACCAAGTGTCATCTCATTCCGACAAAGCTACGATTTTTAACAATTCAAAATATAAAATCTTTCGGTCAGAAATGACCGAAGAAGGCCAGAGGGTTAAACAAATGAGATTTACATAAGAAGGAGGAAACAATGGAGATTGAGACTCACTGTATGTAATTTCCATGTACTGAACTCTTGTTATTTAACTATGCCAAGATAAATTCTAATTCTAGGGCACCTTTAATACTTTTCTGGACTTTAAAAGGTGCAATGATGTTGCTGCCTATGTGTGGTTCAGATACCTCTCTGATTTCATCAAGAATATCTTAATTTTTTCTCTGAAGATGAACGAAGGTCTTACTGGTTTGGAACGACATGAGGGTGAGTGGGGTGAACTAACCCTTTAAAAATCTGCAACTGTGAAATTATTAAACACTGAATTTGGAAACAAAATGTATTATAATAATTTTAAATATTATAATAATTACAATATTATATTATAAAATACAAATTATATCACATTTAATATTTAAAGTACTACAATTTTAAAAAATAAATATTAAAATGAATCATTATTAATTATTATCATCATTGCCATACAGTAAAATAATAAAAATAAAAAGCACACTGTGACTTTAACTTGAATTTTATAATGGTTTACTTCATGACTACAGTGGTTAATTCCTTTATTTTCTTTTATTCGTTGTAATTAAACCACAATAAACACACTACCTCAGAAATAAATATATACAAAAATGTGCATTTCAATATTGACTTAAAATACCCTCATAAATTCCCTTAAATAATCAAGACTATATCAAATAATAATAGATCAGACAATTATGTATAATGTAAAATGTATGTCTGGCTAGAGATCAAAGTTTGTTCTTAAACTGTATAAACCAGCTGAATTATAGATAATCTGGTTACAAACCTTTGTAACTACATGTCAACTACCTCTCATTAATTTGCAGCTAACTCTCATTACAGTATAAGTATAGGGTTAGTAAAATAATTTGACGTACTTGCAAACTAACTTCTAGTCAGTAGAATATATGTTGGGGTCCATCAAAATAAAGTGTTAACAGATATTAGACAAACAGTCTACGAATACCCTAATGACTGGTAGTTGACACATAGTTGCAAAGCTACTTATTAGTTAGTAAGATGTCTTAAGTGGACTATCAGAATAAAGTGTTATCGAAGACAATATGTTGAATAAGAGAACAACTTGTTTTTTTGAAGCTTATTACGTGGCTAAAAAAGTGATGGTTGTGCGTAAATTGGCACCAAATGCGAATGGGGAAAATTAACGTTGTGCGTCAAGGCTGTGTGTGACCGGGCCAAAGTACTTACACATTCTACCTCATCATTACACACAAACACACTCACACAGTCAGCTGAGGAAGGAAAGTTATGCAGCGAGGTGAAAGAAACAGGCTTTGTGCAATGATAAAGAAAACCTCGGGGGATTAAACCATGAGAGCTTCAAGCTCACAGCTAACAAACAAGTTCCCCAACCCCAAAGAAAAAAAAAGAAAAAGCGAAAGTGAGATGAGGGGTATTTTAGAGGTGGATTGTTAAAAAACAAATCTCAGTCACTAAAGGGGAAGTTGTACTGGGAATTTACTATCTCAACAGGTGTTTTACAGACCATCAACATTCCTACTCCTCATCCAAAGCCTGTCTAACAGCAGCCTCTCCCTCAAGACCAGAACCACAGACAGGTAGTACGACCTATAGCTTGAAGAAACTCTCATTAAGAGGTCCGATAATCCCACTTTAACCACTGAACTGGATCTTGGATCTAATCCTCTTTGTCTGTGCGCCTCCTTGGGGGACGAAACACGGTGATCACGGTGAGTTTTCAATAAGCTGCCAAGATACCTATCGTCAAAATGGACAGTGTCTTTCAGATCATGTAGATCATAAAAGCCTTAATGATCAGTTGGCCGATGCACATGAGTGAATGGAAGCACTTAGAAACCCAGTCTGATTTTGATGGAGTGGGTTTGTTTTTAGCTGAAGGACCCTGGTGAGAAGCCAAGGCATCTAAATGTGATTACTATTCCCCTATTTATAAAGCAATTGAGTCCTGCCAATAGTACTGAGTTAAATGGGAAAAACTGGGTCAGCTCGCCTCTATCTGTCCGGAGAACTGCCAAAGGCCAGAGTGGGCCGGATGAAGCCCAACCAAGAGCACTTCCAAAAATCAACACCAATTTGAGCATGGATCGATATGATTCAGTATTGATAAGTAATGACAAATATCTTAGAGGTTATTTTGAGAGACAGATTATGGCTGTCTAAAGCTGAAAAAATGTTGTATAACATCCTGCCTACCAAGATGCCTTCATCTGAAGGCAGAACAGATGTGACCTTCACTGCCTATGATATCTGGGTCAATGACACAAGGCCAGTGTTGTTGTCAACTAAAACCAAAATTATTAAAAATATATCATTAACTGAAATTGAAGTATTAAAATTACTAACACTGAAATAAAAAAAATTAAAGCTAAACAGAAATATTTAAAAAAATAACTAATAAAAATGACAAAAGCACAACAAAATGACTAAAACAAAGTAAAATGAAAGCTAATAAAAATAAAAATAAAATTAATTCAAAATATGAATAAATACAATGATTGTAAATAAATAATACTTAATCTTATCCCTTTGTCTAATCCATTAATTCAATAAATTAAAAATACATAATACATACACTACCGCAAAAGTTTGGGATCGGTAAGATTTTTAATGTTTTTAAAAGAAGTTTCGTCTGCTCACCAAGGGTGCATTTACTTAATTAAAAATACAGTAAAATCATTAATGGGAAATATTATAAAAATTTAAAATGACTGTTTTCTATTTGAAAATATTTTAAAATGTAATTTATTCTTGTGTTGGCAAAGCTGAATTTTCAGCATCGTTAATCCAGTCTTCAGTGTCACATGATCCTTCAGAAATCATTCTAATATGCTGATCTGCTGCTCAAGAAACATTTATTGTTTACAATTGTACAAAATATTTGTGTAAATTTTTTTTTCAGGATTCTTTGATGAATAGAAAGTGTTTATCTGAAATATAATCTGTTGTTACATTTTAAATGTCTTTACTGCCACTTTTGATTGATTTAATGCATCCTTGCTGAATAAAAGTATTCATTTCTTTAATTTCCTTTTCAAAAAAAAAAAAAAAAAATTCTTACTGACCCCAAACTTTTGAACGGTAGTGTATAATGCTACAGAAGCTTTGTATTTCAGATAAATGCTGTTCTTTTGAACTTTCTATTCATCAAGGAATCCTGAAAAAAAAGTACACAACTGTTTTCAACATTGATAATAATAACAAATATTTCTTGAGGAACTAATCATCATATTAGAATGATTTCTGAAGGATCATGTGACACTGAAGACTGGAGTAATGATGCTGAAAATTCAGCTTTGCCAACACGAGAATAAATTACTTTGTCAAATATATTCAAATAGAAAACAGTTATTTTAAATTGTAATAATTTTTCACAATATTACGGTTTTTACTGTATTTTTAATTAAATAAAGTAAGCCTTGGTGAGCAGACAAAACCTCTTTTAAAAACATTAAAAATCTTCCCGATACCAAACTTTTGAGCGGTAGTGTACATAAAAGAGTTAAATACACCTATTTTATGATGTTTTTCTTTTTTTATATTAAAATTAATTTAGATATTTTTTGACAAAATCAAAAATATCAGGGTGATACAACAGTCCTAATGAAGACAAAAGCCTAATTAAAGGAATTAAATTCCTAAAAAGAAAACCTTACTGAGTAGTTTGATAGTTTAGAAATAATCATATTTAATTATAATTTCTTATGAAATAATATTACAGCAACCCTTAAAACTGTGCAACTCTAAGAGGCAACAAGTCTCTTAAAATGATTTGACCTTTTTGTGACTGAGTTTCTGAGTTTATTCAAGTTGTACAATGTCATGTGTTGTGACTCCCTAAAAATGTTGTGATATTTATGAATTAATAATTAATAATAATTGTAAAAAAAAAAAAGAGGTATATTTAAAAACGTGTTCGACCACATATTTTAGTCATTAAATTTACATTTTTCCTGAAAATGGCATACAAATAATTCAAAACCACATGAAACAAACATGAAAACAAAAATTAAATTTCTAAGAACTTGACGTGTTTTAAATTAGGCATTAGACTCTTTTACTAAGAAACAAGCAGTGCAATCAAATACTTAAATATTTTTCATCTGTTCTAGACCATTAGGGGTGACATGATGCCTTAGGTGGCCTGTCTGAAACCAGACTCCTTAGGAGACACTTTCATGCAAAAACACTACGGTTAAGTCGCTGACGGACAGGGCAGTTGGGCAGCAACCATGGGTTTTGAGACACAGCCAGAGGGGCCTGTGTATGTGGCGTGTCTGTGGCGAGCAGCAGATTACTAATACTTTTTTCAATGTAGAGGCACCGCTCAACTTGAGGGCGAGGTCTTAAACATGCTGCAACATCACATGATCGCTGAGAGAGAGGTGCAGTCATGCTGAACAGAGCACACACACACCCTCTCATTACTGCCCTCAGACAGGGTAGGCTTTATGAAGAGGAGAACGCCTTAGCTCAAAGCTCTGATCTCACAGTGTGTACACATGAAACATTATGTATAAACAAAGTCTGTCATCATTTATTCACCCTCGTGTCATTCCAAAAATGTATGACTTTCTTTTTTTCTGTGGACAAAATCAGATATTTTGTTTGTTGCCCTTTTCCATGCAATTACAATGGAGAACTGAAGCTTTTAAGCTTAAAAAAAGGAAGTACCACTATAAAAGTCTTCTGAAGACATACAAAATACTGAAATAGTTGTTATCCACTGATAATTATGGAAGCTTGTTTCCACCACCACAAATAAAAAAGGTAAGTGTGACTTATTATCTTGCAATTCTGACTTTTTCCCCCCTCAGAATTTCAAGATATAAACTTGCAATTACGAGTTATAAAGTCAGAATTGTGGGATATAAACTCACAGTTCTGACTTTATAACTCACAATTGTGAGTTTATATATTGCAATTCTGAGACACACGCTCACACACTCACAATTGCGAGAAAATGTCAGAATTGTGAGCTGACATTTGTTCTCAGAGTTGGACTTTCAAGTTTATCTCTCACAATTGTGAGTTTATATCCTGCAATTGTGACTTTTTTCCTTTGAATTGTGAGAAATAAATATGCAATTGCGAGTAGGAAAGTCCAATTCTGAGATATAAACTCAATATTCTGACTTTTTCTATTATATTCTTTTTTTTAATATCTCACATTACTTTACAGCTCGCAATTGCTAGTTTGTATATATCGCAATTCTAGAAAAAAGGCCAGAATTTTGAGATAAAAAGTCAATTAACCTTCTGTAATGGAGCTAATTACCTGGAATTATACTAAATTATATCAAATAATATAATATAATATAATATAATATTTAATTATACTGTAATATATAACAGAATTATATTAAGCCATTCAAAGCAGTGTTATTTAAGTATTAATAATGTAGTACATTTACTAATACTTGGAATTAGCTTTTATTTTTCTATTTTTAATTTACATTATGTACTTTTTCATTTTTATTCGTTTTTCTATGTTTCTATTTAGCTTTAATTTATATTTATTAATTTCCATTTATTTTTAGTAATTTTAGTACTTCAACTTAAACTCATTTTATTTCAGTTAGTTGCAAAAGTAACATTTTTCATTATGTTTTTAAGTTTTTTTTTTTACCTGATATTTATATTTTATTTTATTTCAGCTTCTTTTCAATAAATAAAAATAATCTTTAATAGTTTTAGTTAACAATAACAAAAATGCTACTCCTCTCCACAAAGAGCTATAGGGCAGATATTATAAAGATTATCAGTATTTTGATCTGGTCCACTCACAACAATATCGTACGAATCAGTAGACCTTTTTAGGGCTGCAACGATTAATCGCGATTAATCGTTTGCAAAATAAAAGTCTGTGTTTACGTAATATATATGTGTGTGTTCTGTGTATAATAATTATGTATATATAAATACACACACATTCATGTATATATTTAAGAAAAATGTTATATTTATATATAAAATATTTATGTTTATATGTAATATAAAATATATATATACATTTATAATACATGCATATATTTCTAAACTTTATACCTGTATGTGTGTGTATTTATATATATACATAATTATTATACACATAACACACACATATATATTACGTAAACACAAACTTTTATTTTTAGCCCTACACCTTTTTTCCTTTTCGAAGCTTAAAATCTCCAACAATTGCATGGAAAAGAGCGATCAGTACGTTATTCAAAATTTCTCCTTTTGTGTTAAACATAAGAAAGAAAGTCACACAATTTTGAACAATGTGAGGGTGAATAAATGATGGCTTAATTTTCATTATGCATGGCTGATCTTACATATTGAAAGTTGTCACACGGCCTATCTATTTACAAAACGTTTTATCGATTCAATCGGAAAAAAGATAGCATTTGTGTGCAGAGAGGGCAGGGCCCTGCTGTTCTGCTCTTTGAATATCCTCCCATTCACAGTCACGAGTCTACAGCCTAGTGCTCTGTTGATAATCTCGTTCAGAAAAGGCTCAGAATACATGCATGGCCGCATGTGTTCTTTTTGTTTGGGAGTCTGTGCGAGAGTGGCTGTGTGGGCGCATGCTTCCATGTGCGCATCCCCTCTGTGGACCCATCTGTTAACTCTGAGGGCATTTTAAAATCTATCACATTTAGCCAACAAATCTTACTTCAACATTTTTAGCATAACACACAGTCCTATTTGCATGGCACCGTCTTGTTTACTAAATAGAAAAGGCCGTAAAAACGTTGTGTTCTGTTCCGAGTCGGACAGCAGGAGATCTCTTGGTGCTGAAAAGCATGGGAAAACTATTTCCGAATGGATTACAGCAATGCTTTGGCTACTTCCCAGAGTGGCAGGGAGCTTTTGGGAATCTTTGAGGCAGGCTGAGATCCACATAGTTGTCACGCCAACAAAGAACAAACAGCTAATGAATACTATCAAGACAATGAGGTTGCCACAGACACAAATACTCCTGAAAACAACTCGCACCTAAATCTAGCTGGCAAACATCCACACCACGGTCAGCACCACCAGAGTCAGCAAAAAAAACACTGCACCTAGAAACCTTCAGAAACCAAACATACGGAGACGAAAACTAGATTTTTTCTCAGGATGGTTTGTCAAGCTGATGCCCTTTACCAAATATAGCAAGAGAATGACTCATTTTAGTCAAAAGTCAAAAACCAGTCTGACACCTCAACAAAAGCGAACAAGATGACTCACCTCTATTGATGAACTGCGTGGTATGTGTTTATCTGTAATGGGGAAAAGAAAAAGAAAGAGAAACAAATCAAATATATAATATTAGACTAATCTTTTTTTAAATCACATGACTCAAAATATTCACATTGCATGTACATTACAATTTTCTCTTTATCAATGAACTTGACAATATTATACTGTACTGTTAGGTAATTATATACTTAAAAACATTTTATTTTACATTTATAGCAAAATACATAGTAGTTTGAGAGCAAACTGGGCGGGCATTAAAGGGTTCTTTTGGTGCAAATTGTTTGTTTTGATTCTCTGATTGGTGGAGATTCTCTGCAGAATCATGGGTAATGTAGTTTTTCCACCAGGTATTGCACTGTTGAACATGATTGCTTTAAAAAATAAGCTGAAATAATGCAGGCTTATGGCTTTAACACACACACATAATCGATTGAAAACCTAATAGCTCACAGTAGGACTGTCTTTAAAGGTTTAGAAGTTATCGTTAAAAATCAGCTCCCCTATTAAGAAAATAAACAGGAATTTTACTTCCGGAACCCGACTGTTGCACTCTATTGTATTGCCAAGGTGTGCAAGGAATTGCTAGATGGGTAATAGATCCACCAGCCAAAAATCAGAAAAGTAACGAGTGTTGTCAAAAGTATCGACCTCAATACCAAGTCGGTACTGAAATTTTAAAAACGTGACGTTTTGAGCGCTGCTGAGCGGATTCGTAAACGCCTCTGATTGGCCAATGTGTTCACGCACTCACGCGTCTGTGATTGGCTACAATGATCAACGCTTCAAAAACATGCTGTAAAAAGACAATGGGTCTCATTCATGAAACATTCGTAAATATGTCAGTGATTTGCGCGTAAAGAGATCTTCCCGAAAACTCTTCTCCTGATTCACAAATACTTCGTAAACGTCAGATGTGATAGTGAAATGTGTGTGTGCGTTAATGAATTCCAGTCAGTCGTAAATGGGACGCGCGTGCACGCACATTCTCAATTACCATAAATCCCGCCCATTAAATCCGACTGACAACTATATATGGGCATCCTATTATGACACCAAACGAAGGATTTCAACATGTCTTCTCAAAAGAGAATGAAAAAGAAAAATTTCTCAGATGCAGAAATTGAAGTTTTATTATCAGAAGTTCATTCAAAATGCCACATTTTATTTTCAAGCGTACATAGTGGCGTATCAGGTCCTAAAATAAAGGAAGCTTGGCAGCATATTACAGATTCATCTGTTAATCGAACAGTCCCAGAAGTGAAACTTGACATGAAACTTGACTGCAAAAAACGAATTAGTTCACTTCGAAAAAAATCGTATTTAAACTGGAGGAGGACCACCATCATCATTGAGCATATCTACATTATACATTACAATTTTTTCAAAATTCTGCGTAAATATGTACCCGATTAAGGTGAATTAAAATGCAGCCTTATTAATGAGCAAAACGTTCAGATGTTAAACGCACTATTTACTCGTGGCTGGGAGCAGGTGTAGATTTTTTTTGTACCAACTAACATTTGGAAAATACGAACATTTTAATTACACACGATTTACACAAAAATTTGTTCTGCTCGAGTTTCATGAATGAGACCCAATGACGCTCTTCACCAAGCGCTTACACAGATACACACGGGAGCATTTGAAAACAGGCGTCTATGAGCAGATCGGTCCGCTGATCGATGCCTGCTTTCAAACGTTCCCAATCCTGCTTTCAAAACTCTTTCAAATTCAAACACTTCCGTGTGCGTTCAAACTCTCCCATGTGTGTCAAATTAGCCAATCACAAACATATCTGATAAGCGTGTGAACACAAAGGCCAATCAGAGATGTTTACGAATCCGCTCAACAGCGCTTAAAACATCAAATTTTTAAAATTTCAGTGCCGACTTAGTATCGCGGTCGGTACTTTTGACAACACTAATAAATAGGACACTGCATGATTTGAGGTAACATTCACAATTCATTTCTGAAGGACAAAATTATGCAAATATGCACTCAAGTTTAATACTTACAGAATACAATTACACAATAATAATAATAAAGATGCTGTTTATTAATGGTGCTTGCTAAGGCCAGCATCTTTCTAGAGAAGTGTGCACTGTGCAGTATGGGTTGCAACCATGAATAAACTTAATCGAAGGGGAAATTGACCATGACAAACCCCCTCCCCCATTTCTATATTACAGAAAGGGACCCAGGGGTTTACCTCAGACAACCTTCACATGAAATATTTAACAAAAATCTATAGGAGTCAGACAGAGATGCAATTTGTGCCAGTTGAGCCCGAGATATTCTACAAAGGGGTTAGAATCATAATGTCTGTCTCTTCCTTTAGTGGCACTGGAGGTATAATGTTACAGTGTTAAAAGAAAGAGCCTCCTCTGGGATTGGCTGAGACCCAGAGTTCACTGCCGCCACTAATGAATGAACCCAGTGTCAATGCAACGGCCACTTTCAACAACTGAAAATCAAATATAACTGAAAATGTGCAAAGAAGTCTGGATTTAAAACCTCATAGCGTCTAATATACACCATCCTGACATGAAGAAGGTATTTTTCAAGAGGTTCTTTTGTCCTTTAGATGACATTTACATTGTATGAAAACAGACGAGTACTGTAATATTATCTTTCTATAAAGATGAAAGGAGATCACTGAAAATTATTCCTCCTTTACATCGTGACCTGGTTAACATGGAAAACTATTCACAAGGGTGTTCAGGAGGAAATTGGGACAAAAAAAAAGACCCATCCAGCTAAAAATGACTGTATATTTATTTAAATACATATAATATTTATTTATTTTTCAGGAGCGGAGTAGAGCAGTTCATTAAAAATGTTAATGTTTGTATATTAATAATTTCAGAGACAATACTAACAACCATCTGTGACAAATCTGCAATATATTCTGATGCTTTTGATGAAATCACAACACCTTGTAAGGACAGAGAGTGAAAGCTTAATCTATCTCAGATTAACCTATATCTTTGAGTTAGGCTTCTCAGGAGCTTCAGATCTACACTTCCAAGTTTCATTTTTCTAGTTGGGATACATCCTGTTTCTAGGCTTGTAGCAACTATGAAGTGATCTATAGCTTTAGCAAGCAGAGAAAACAGAAAAAGGAGACAAATATCAGAGAAAGAATTGCCTGGAGCTTGGAGACAGACTTCCTTTTCTTTTCTTTTTTTTTTTACAAATCACATCTCCAATACAAACTGTTTTATTCAATTTGAGACAGATCTATTCATCAGGGATAGATCATGACTGAAACTGGCAAGTTCACAGTCTGATATCATTGGTCAGTCAGCGTAATTTGAACATACCCACATTTGCCAGGCCAGCAAACTTCCCCAGGAGAGCAGAATTCAGCAGACCGTCATGTTACATAAGCATTGATTTTCCTGCCTGGTAGGGACCATCTGATGTAATTACTTGCTTGACATTTGGCACTACACACTTCTATACTTAAGGCAGGAGACTTATATTTTATATTACTTTATTTAGAAATGTCTCTTGGAAAATGAATTTCAGATTAAGGTACCAGCCATATAAGACAGCAAAAATGCTCAAATAACTGCTGAACCCCACGTCTAAATCCTGGTTAGGGAGATGGAAGGATTGAGACATTCATCCCAATAATTATACTTATGAACGGCAGTCAGATTAACTCCCAAAGGAGAAACAGAAATAGAAGCCAAATCCAAAAGCCTCAGGCAAAGGAACCCAAATGAGATAATGGCTGAGAATTTAATTACACCAGTTCTGCCTGAGAGATCCCTCTCTCTCGAATTTATCATCGTTTTTTCGATGAAATCATGATGCTTTTGGGGGGAAAAAATAGAAACCAGTTATCTATTTTCAAAGCACTACACAATAACATTAATAAAATTAAAGGTAATAGGATTGTATATTTTAATTTACAATTGATAAATATTATTAACTAAGAACATTAAATGCCCTAAATATGAGTGTGAGTATAAAATCAGAAGTAGCTATATTTACAACATTAAATGTTCTACATTTATAATAATTAGCATTGTTGTAATTGTCCATCCTGAACAATATATCAATACGCCTAAATGTTGAATCGTGATGGTAATTATGCATTTCACTCGAGCACTAGGCCAAAGAGCAGGTCCCTTTTGTTGCCCTCATGCCTAAAGGTGCTTATGGATGAATCCATCACATGGCCCCATTGTTTACAATGGCACGATGGCCGATACTATATAACCGGTATTACAGAGTAAATGGTTTGTATTGCAATGAATGAGATAACAAATCAAATCAAAGCATATAATATAATATAGCTATACAAATATAGGCCTATATTTAAATTATCGAAAGAAAATAATAGCAGTTAGAATTGAGGTGCAGGTAAATCTGTCTAAAAATTAAAATGGCCTCCATTAATCATAATATATTTAGCGAGGTGTCAGTGCAATGCCGTTGTAAATAACGCATCTCAATGCCATTGCTCTTCAGCAGGCTTCATCCTGCGCCATTTACTGCGCATTTACTTTGACTTCTCATGTAAACACGATGCTTACCTGGACCGCTCTGTTGATATAATTTAACAGTCCCGTCCTTCCGGATCCTCACATCTCCAGGACCCGCAATCCGTCCAGGTGGACTCACACCTGTCTCTTTCCGCCTCTGTTTTTGAGTTAACCACCTGCAACACTGATAACACACGGCCCAGGCTTGCTCCTCATTGATCGGTTGACTGTACAGTGTTAAAATCTCCTCCAAACACAATTCATCTTCCCCGTCCGTACAATCCATACTGATGTCTTCAGTTTTCGCTCCATCTCCGGGATCTTGGAGAGCCGACGGTGAGATTAACATTCCTTCGTCAGTCATTCTTCTTCTCCAGGCTTCCAGAGAGTAAAATGACTGTGTGTTAGGATGATAAAGAGACAGAAAAGGTATGTTTACGTTAGGTCTGTCATCTAGGAGGACTGCGCGTGTCCGTTTCTGCTGCCTGTGTCGCTACTTCTGAGCTCGCGCTGCTGCTGCTGCTGCTCGACTCTGAGAGGCGTTCATATGACTTTTCCGCATGGTCTCAGAGTCAGTCAGGTCACTTCATTGACAATACAAACTAGGCTATGAGAACATTGCATTTATCTTAAATGGCGATTTTTCCACATTTTATAATAATGTAAGAAATTAAATGGGTAGCCTTTTAGGTTTGTTTACAATGTCTGATGTTAAAGTTAGCATGAAACGGAGGTTGCGATAGCCCCGCCTTTCCGCCAATAAACACGTCATTAGAAAAGAGAAGTCGTTGCAAGAATAAGTGGAAGTTATTTTGATAAAAGTCTTCATTAAATAGAGGTTGTGATAGTCTTTTCTTCCCCGAAACGGCTTTTCGAACAAGAAGGGCGGGACTTTATTTTGTCCATAAGGAATTGATTGGTTCATTGGATTATTGTGGTTTGCTATTGCTGCATGTGATCTCATGTGATTGACAGGTTGTGCTGCTCATGCGCGTTTTTAGAGAAACACGTTTTTAGAGAAAAGATGCCATTTCAAGGAGGGGAAGATTTAAAAAGATATATCTACCTTAAAAAAAAGATATTTTGATTAAAGATTATGAGCACATTAATAAAAAAAAAAAAAAAAAAAGATGTGCACCTAAATCATTTATAATAAACACTGCAATATTCCATAAAAAATAGCAATTGTCGATTATTTATTTTATAGTGACTTTAAAGGGGTGGTTGATTATGATTTCACTTTTTTAACTTACCAACAATGCTCAAAATTCAAAGCAAAGGGAGATATTTTCTTTTAAAGAAATCGCTTTTTAAGGACTACAAAAAATGGCTGGTAGGAACTTAGAAACGTTCTGTTGCATTCTACTTGTTGTCACTTTATCTTGAGTCTCTCCATCATTGTCCAACTCCAGTTTGAACAGATTCTGACATTTTCAGTGAATCTGTGTGAGGTAATTGGAGCTGCTAACAGGAGCTCTTGAAACTCCGCCCTCTTCTTGGGAGCAGCGGCTCATTTGCATTTAAAGGGACACACAAAAACTGAGTGTTTTTGCTCAACTTCAAAAAGTGACAAATTTAACATGCTATAAAAAATGATCTGTGGGGTATTTTGAGCTAAAACTTCACATACACAATCTGGGGACATTAGAGACTTATTAAACATCTTGTAAAAGTGCAATTATATGACCCCTGTAAGAACAATAACACATCTGTGACATGATGTGAAGGCCAAGTTTGGTAACCCATACTCTAAATTTGTTCTCTGCATTTAACCAAAGACTGTAGAATAACACAAGACGCATCAATCGTATTGTTTTGAATGGGAGAAAGTGTAACGCGCAATATGGCAGAATAAGTCCCGCCTTCTAAATAAGAGCCAATCGCCGATTGGTAAAGTCATCGCATCACTGCAGCGGCCGTTAGAAGCTCCGGTTCCTATAGAAACAGTCAGATGCGCGCATTTAGGACTTCGCATGCGCATTAGCTTGATCCAGCCTGAAAAATTAAATTTGTCATGATTCAAGCATTTAGAAACAAAGTTTATGATACAGTTGTTGTCAGATTTCATTGGTGATTTCAAATATGAAATTTAATCAAAAGCTTGGCAAACAGCTTTGGAGTATTTGATGTTCCCCATTCAAAAAGACAGGAGCTGCACTTGAATGCCCGAGAGGTGTTTCAAAGAAGTGAAATGACTTGTCTTAAAGGGACTTTGATTTAAACCCATGCAAGTTAGTGCACACAAATTAAAAGCAGTGAGTAGTGAACACACACCCCAGTTGGCAGCCATTTTGCTGTGGCGCCAGGCAGCGGTTGGGGGTTAGTTAGGTGCCTTGCTCGATCCGAGTCGTTTCCTGCTGGTGTTGAGAATTGAATCCGCAACCTTCAGGTTACCAGTCTGACTCTCTAAACATAAGGCCACGACTGCCCCACAAAAATAATGTTAGTAGCCTACATGTACATGTTAACTTACATCTTAACATAAATTTGGATAAAACCATTACATTTTAATCTGTGATATACGTTAACCTTTTTATGTAAACTGTTTGGTATGCAAATTGTGAGGGCTGTGGGCAGTGCCAGCCAAATGATTGAGGAATAAACCAATAGCAAGAAAAAAAAAATATATATATATATATATTTAAAAGGCAAAAAATGTCTGATTTAGTTTGATTTGCACTAATGCTAAATGATGTTAAATGAAATAACAGGTATCATCTGAAACAGCAGGTTCTCCTGTTTAATTTGACTTATAATATCCACACAAGCTTTTACATGTCAAAAAACTAGACAGATCATGTCTAACCAGAAAGATGTGATTGTAAACACTTCCCAACGTAATTCAAATTTTCCACAAAATCAGTATTAAATTTGCTACAAAACTTGCTTATTTGTTTGTTTGTATCAGACAGAGACAATACAGGATAGCAGAGTTACATCAAATTTCATGCAGCAGATTTCTGTACATACTTTTCAGCCTCTGTCCCTGGAGTGCGAGGGTGATGAACGTACACAGTGTGTGTAGATATGTTTTTGAGTACATTATGTTTCATGCATTTCTATATTTGTTATTTTAATTGTTTTGAATTTTAAATTTTACCTATTGAATTTCAAGTGTTTAAAGTGAAATTAATGCGATAATGGATAGTATAATGATTATTTTGAATTTAATATGGTAATTAAATTCACCTGTTCATGCACAAAACCCTATTACGACTATGCCAATTAGTGTAACAACAGTGCTCTTTGTACTTGACATTAATGTATAGTTTAGGTAGGCTACAAGTTAAAGGTGCCTAGAATAAAAAATTGAATTTATCTTGGCATAGTTCAGTACATGGAAATGACATACAGTGAGTCTCAAACTCCATTGTTTCCTCCTTCTTATATAAATCTCATTAGTTTAAAAGTCCTCCGAAGAACAGGCGAATCTCAACATAACACCGACTGTTGCGTAACAGTCGGGGTGTACGCCCCCAATATTTGCATATGCCAGCCCATGTTCCCAACATTATGCATTACACAAGGGCAGCCAGTAACGTCTGGATGTGCACAGATGAATCATCAGACTAGGTAAGCAAGCAAAGAACAACAGCGAAAAATGGCAGATGGAGCAATAATAACTGACATGATCCATGATATCATGATATTTTTAGTGATATTTGTAAATTATCTTTCTAAATGTTGCGTTAGCATGTTGCTAATGTACTGTTAAATGTGGTTAAAGTTACCATCATTTCTTACTGTATTCACGCCACGGAGACAAGACTGTCGTTATTTTCATTTTTTAAACACTTGCAGTCTGTATAATTCATAAACACAACTTCATTATTTATAAATCTCTCCAGCAGTGTGTAATGTTAGCTTTAGCCATGGAACACTATCAAACTAATTCAGAATCAAATGTAAACATCCAAATAAATACCATACTTATGCGATTAGACATGCTGCATGACGAACACTTTGTAAAGAACAATTTTGAGGGTTATATTAGCTGTGTGAACTTTGTTTATGCTGTTAAAGGCAAGTGCGAGCTCCGGGGGCGGGGAGCAGGAGAATTTAAAGGGGCCGCAGCCTAAATCAGCGCATATTTAATGATGCCCCAAAATAGGCAGTTAAAAAAATTTATAAAAAAAATCTATGGGGTATTTTGAGCTGAAACTTCACAGACACATTCAGGGGACACCTTAGACTTATATTACATCTTTTAAAAACATGTTCTATGGCACCTTTAACAATTTTTAAACAACTCCCTGATCTTTCTTATTTTAGATTGTCAATGTTTATCATCAGTTTGGTGATGCAGAATTAAAGGGTTAGTTCACCCAACATTGAAAATAAGACCTTCGTTCATCTTCAGAACACAAATTAAGATATTGTTGATGAAATCCGATGGCTCAGTGAGGCCTCCATTGCCAGCGATGTTACTGCATCTCTCAAGTTCCATAAAGGTAAAGTTTGTGAGTTCAGTGGTTCTATCTTAATATTATAAAGCATTAAGAATACTTTTTGTGCGCCAAAATAACAACTTTTGAACAATATTTATATGGGCCGATTTCAAAACACTGCTTCATGCAGCTTCTGAGGTTTATGAATCTTTTGTTTCGAATTAGTGATTCGAATCTCCTATCAAATGGCTAAACCAAAGCCACTGGAAGGCAAGCCTGCAACCTTTAGCCAAAAAAGCGTAACGGCTAATGCTAACGCCCCGCCCTTGGCGGTACAGAGGGAAGGAGACCACAGGCTGTTTTCTGAATGGATGAGAGGCTTCACTATGCTGATTAAACAGCTTTTGTGGGGAAATAGCTAATCATTTAATTAATCGACAGCCTGTTTGCCAATCTTCAGCATGTTTTACACTAAACAATACTTTCGTCGGGAACTATATGTAGATTTTAGCTGATAAAAATGTATTTTTTTAAGAGAAGGCAGACTAGGGAATGTTGTGACTGATGTCACTGCCATAATACGATAGGCTGAGAGGTGCCGCACGTGATTAAGTTAACCGTTACGCTTTCTCCAATGGTAAGAGATGCAGAACCCCTTATCTCCCCATTATATACAATCTCTGGCTAAACTGCTGAAATCACATGACTTTGGCACTCCGATTCACTGATTCGATTCGTAAAGCTCTAAAGCAGTGTTTTGAAATCGGCCCATATAGATATTGTTGAAAAGTCGTTATTTAGTTTTTTTGCCGCACAAAAAGTACTCTTGTTGCTTTATAATATTAAGATAGAACCACTGAACTCACATGAACGGTTTCAAATATGTTTTTAGTAGCTTTCTGGGCATCTGAAAGTGTTAATTATCTTGCTGTCAATACTTGCCATCAGATTTCATCAACAATATATTAATTTGTGTTTCAAAGATGAACGAAGGTCTTACGGGTGTAGAACGACATGAGGGTGAGTAATTAATTACATTTTTGGGTGAACTAACCCTTTAAGATCTTTAAAACCATGTGTCTCACATTTTAAAAAGCTTATTTTTCATTTTAATGTTACACTGAATGTCCAAAACAATAGTCTGTTCATATAAAATAAACAGCTCCATCTAGTGTTTATTTTACAGCATGTTTAGCTGGCCGTATAAAATGCCTGTAACCAATAAAGTGGGTCTGTTGTTGTTCTCGACTTCAAAGGCAAAAAATGCAACTTTATTTCTAAAATAAAAAAATAGACTGCTGAATTACTAGTAAATATAAAATAAACAAATACTGAGTAAATTCCAGTAAATGCATATTTACAAGAACAGAATAACCAAAAAAATCATTACAATATTAAGAGGGTCATAATATAATTCATAATTATAATTTTTACACTTATTTAAGCATGACAAAGTATTTAGTAGCCTGTTCTCTTAAAATCAGTGTCATTAGCATTAAAATTGCAATATGTATATGCTACAATACTAACATATGCTTTGCTCAGTAACTCCTGTGAGGATATCAGAGTGCTACAGTTGACTAAAATCTATATTTGACATGCTAATTATCAGATGCACCATTTTAGCAACAAAACTTCAGTAAAGTGTGATATTCTAGAAGCGAGCATTAATGAGATGTCATCTCTTGTGAAGCTCTATTTCTCTCTACAGCTTATGATTTCTTAGCCTGTAATCCTTATTGCTCCTCTGGGTTTCAGAGCGTATCCTCCACATCAGGTGAAGAGGATTTTTTCCCCATTGGCTCCCCTGGGTGAGATGCAGCGTTAGATGAAACCCCCTCAGAATGAGCAGTCCCCTCCTTGCGTGTTGTCAAGTTTGAGTCACTTATCTGCTGTAAAACACAAGCAGTCACCATATCAAATGGAAAACAGACAATGTTATTCAAACATTGACACAGCTGTTCCTTCACAATCTCATGGTCTGTTTTTTTCTGTACATTGGCAAAACCCTGAAGTTTGAAGAATTATTTAATGTTTCATAAATAGCTGTCAGTTTTGTATGCAGTGACTCAAACCTCATGGCCACAGGATGTTCTTTGATGGTTTTTGCAGGTGCTGGAAGTCAAAACCTGCTTCCCACATTGAGTTCCTGCATTAACCATCCGTCTGCCTCTGTCTCCACAAGACCTGGCCTCCATACCTCTACCTGTGGAGGAAGAGACAATCATATTTCAAACATAACAAACTACTTAAATTTCAAAAGAGAAATCCAAACAAACTTTGACTTAATTTCCTAGCAAGCTACTCTATAAAACCATAGCACCTTAAAGCTACAGACTTTTAAATCTGATAAATATTTATATGTTTTTTCACTTTTAAATATGCTACATACATTACTTCAAGAAAAACAGCATATACCTGATAGTTTTGCATTGTCTTTAATAAGATGGCTACATTCTCCACGAGCGACGCGGTTCTTATAAGTCAAGCCGTTGGGGATTTCAGCATCAGTATTGGTAAGCCACGTCGATTCGGTTTCTCTGGTCCAGCTCTCATGATATCGGGGTTCAATAGCGTCTGCTCGACTCCCACCGCAGCCCATTGGAATAAGATGGAGCGATGCATGCGCTAATAAATAATGCAGACGAGGGCGCGCGTATGTGCTGTGGTCCCACGCGCAGCTGTGTCCTATGTGTAATTGACAAACTTGAGATTTGTCATCTCTTACGTCATCGAGGGTCGGCTATAGTTTGTTGTGATACAGTGTAGAGGCAATTCGGACCAAAACAAACGAGAGAAGAATATACGTTTGCGTTTTAGCGACTACCAAACAAACGTGTTCAGATACAGTAGCCTAGTGCAGCCCAAACTGGGGTACGCGTACCCCTGAGGGTACGTGAGGTGACAAAAGTGGGTACGTGAACAAAATGCTGAGTAGTTCATTTAATTCTACCTTAAAATAATATTAAAATCGAGCATATATTTCTAAATGCCAAAATGTCGTAAATCCAGTACATTTAATCAAATTACCTCATCATTTGCAGTCAAAAACTACTCTATCCACACAAGCAGCATGCATATGATAGATTGCGTGCAGATTCTGCTGCCTTAAATCACGCTAAATTACTGTCGTTCTCGACAATGCACCTTTGTGAAAGTGGGGATTTAGCACTTACTCGCATGAAGAACAAATATAGACACAGATAGTGGATTGATATTGATTTAAGACTCAAACTTTATTCGATACAAAAACATACCTTGTGTGAGTTCTTGTAATATTGGTAACGAGCAAGAATGCAATTGTTCCCAAATATCCACATGACTGCGAACGTGAGATTAATATACAACAGGTCAAAAAATAAAACATACATTTTAAACACAGTAGTAGCCTATTTACTTTATTTTGCAATGAAATAATAGTTCTAACGAAAACCAAAGCAGAACTACAACATAGCCTACATCTGCGTTTCGCGAACAATTCTGCGGCTTTGAACCGCTTTGAACGAATCGTGAGAGTCAATGATTCAATGATTCATTCACAGCCACTTGCTTCGTTCGATGACTCACTCACAAAAACAGTGACTTGCTGCCACCTACTGGCGTTATAGTTTAATATTTAAAAGTCTTCAGGAAGATTCGGAGCAAATGAATCAATGTATCGAATCTGCTGTTCGGAGCGCCGAAGTCACGTGATTTCAGCCGTTGGCAGTTTGACACGCGATCTGAATCATGATTCGATACACTGATTCATTATGCTCCGAATCTTCCTGAAGCAGTGTTTTGAAATCGGCCATCACTAAATAAGTCATTATTTTGGTTTTTTTTGGCGCACCAAAAATATTCTCGTCGCTTTATAATATTAATATTGAACCACTGTACTCACACAAACTGATTTAAATGTTTTAGTACCTTTATGGACCTTGAGAGAGGTCATGGATGCCTCACATCGGATTTCAAGTAAAATATCTTAATATGTGTTTCGAAGATTTCGAAGGTTTTACGGGTGTGGAACGGCATGAGGGTAAGTAATAAATGACAGAATTTTCATTTTTGGGTGAACTAACCAATCCCCTCCAGACATCACTTTTGGCCACTACTGTAACTTTTATATATTTTATATTAGCTATAAAACATTCACATATGCATAGTCATACACCGACTTTGAAAAAAATTTACTTTAAAAAATGTAAGCTTTAGGCTACTCACCCTCAAGCCATCCGGGGTGTATATGACTTTCTTCTTTCTGATGAACACAATCTGAGTTATATTAATAAATATTCTGACGTGTCTAAGCTTTATAATGGCAGTGAGCGGGATCAACGAGTATGAAGCTCAAGAAAGTGTCTCCATCCATCAACGTACCCCACACGGCTCCAGGGGGTTGGATATTAGATAGATAGATAGATATTACTATGTGCAGGGGTGCACATAAGAGGTACGCAGGTACGCATGCGCGGTAAAAATAAACTATGCGTACCAGAAAACATGGAGGGAAGCGCTTTTGAGTACCGGTTCACATGGATACGTTTACTTATTGGAGTAGGATTTTTCTCCATCTCTGGTAAGATAGCAATCATCATAATATGTGTGTTCTTTAATTATTAGGTGTGCAGCGGATCGCAGTTAATCTGTGATCCATACGGATAAGGTCCAACGGTTCGGCACGCATTTGATTCGCGGATTAACTGCTATATTTTACCATCATAGAGTGAAAGTTTGTAATTTGGACGTGTTTTGTATCGCCAATTAACACATTCAAACGACTTTAAAAGCGGAAGAAGAGGCAAAAATCGTGACTCGCGAACTGTAATCTGTGCGCACAGCCCCCCGAAACGCATGCATGATGAGAGTCAGACAGCGCTCGAACACCGCATTAATTCCGCTTTCGCGTTTACTTGCGTTTGAAAGGAAACATACACACAAAATTATGTCAAAATACCTGTCTCGGCAAGTATTCTCTCGGTTATGTCATAAGTGAAGTGTTGTGAAAGAAACCGGATGTGTGTCAGTTATTTGGTCCGTGCTTTCCTTCTTAAAGTGGCAGCAGCCTTTGCTGTCATTAATGTTAGTAAAAAAAAAAAGTCATTATCATCATCTATGTACGAGAGAAAAGAAGATAGTGAGGAGAGCAGTCAGGAGGAAAGTGATTAGGACAGCTTTTAGGATGTGTCGTGTAAAGTGTGAGTACCAAGCAAAATCTCCAGGTACTCCCTTGAGAACCAGACCAAAAAAGTTATGTGCACCCCTGACTATGTGTCAATATTTAATTCAGTTAATGTGTGTATCAGGTCACCTTTATTTTTATAGCGTGTTATGCAATACAGATTGTTTTCAAAGCAGCTTTACGGTGATCAGCAGGAAAATAATGATTCAATGATGTTGTGTGTGTGGTTCAGGTAAACCCTACGTTATTGGGGACAAGATGTAAAATGCAATATTCAAAAAAATCCTTATCCTTGTGGGGACTTTTTTTTTATTCCCCATGAGGAAAACAGCCTATAAATAATACTAAGTGATGTTTTTTGAAACTCTAAAAATGCAGAAAGTTTTCTGTGATGGGTAGGTTTAGGAATTATATTAATCTTAATTAATTAAAATTACTTGGATTTATTACATGTATTCAAGACATAAGGAAAGTGTTTTTACCTAATGTTACAACACTTGACATTTCTATCGTTTAATAAAATCATTAAAGTAATTAAAGTCTTTAAATCAGAAATATGAAGTCAACATGAATACTAAGAACATATTTCTAAAATATTTTATATATTTAATTATTTATCATTTATATTGGACATAGTTATTTGCCTAATACTACTGTACAATTAAGCAGCCATGGTACTATTTGTAAGGAAACCAGAGTGATATTTATGACTTGTTTTAAGACAGTCAGTGATATATAGTAGAATCTGCAGAATCAGTGCATATATAGTCATTTGAATACTGTTTCTCATTTCTGACCATAAAATAAACAAAATGATATGCTATAATTTTATTGACTTTGATTGGTCTTAACATTCAGCATGTGATCATGTTTTTCACCTTTTCCATCAAAAATATAAACACATTTAATCTCACAGTAGAAGCACAAACACAAACATAGAGGTTCTTAACAGCACAATTAAACATAATCACTGCATTACCCGCAAATGGCACAGAGTAGGCACCATCAGAAAATTAAAAACAACAGAGTGCACAACCATTATGAGCTCAATAGATGAGGAGTGTTCAGTGTTGGACCGCACATGCCCTTTGAAGGGCAGATTTTAAAACCCCTGAAAATCCTAAATTTGCAAACACATTTAACCAATAACACAGATGGTAAAACCCTATATGACTGCTTACTTAAAATAGTGATCTGCAGGAATGAAAAGGGAATGAGCCAGTGAGAGGGAGGCACTAGCAGAGAGGTTAAAAAGGTAAAGATAGAATAAACAATACGTGTTTAATAAATTATTGGAGTCAGTCTTCGTGAAGTAGACTGAAATGGTGTATTTGATTTCTATTTGAAGTCTAGGAGGTTGCAATCGATCTTGTAGTAAACATATGGATAGTACTCTTGCTGGCTGAGATTCAGACCCGGGATGTCCATAGGTGCCTATAACACAACAAAAATGAACAAATCAGCTGTCATTTAGAGATATCTTCAATTAGGCCTGTGAATCATGTAGAAATACACTACTGCTAAAAGATTTGGAATAATTAATTTTAAAATGTTTTTAAAGTCTCTTATGCTCACCACAGCTGCATTCATTTGATGAAAAATAGAGTAAAACAGTAATACTGTGAGATATTACAATTTAAAAGAACGGTTTTCTATTTGTATTTATTTTAAAATGTAATTTATTCCTGTGATGTCAAAGCTGAACTTTCAGCAGCCATAAGTCCAGTCCTTCAGAAATCATTCTAATATGCAGATGGGGTTCTTAAATTTATCAATAGCCGCTTTTCCACTGTCGGGCCAGTGCGAGCCAGGGCTAACAGCGTGCCGGGCTGGGCCTATGGCCACAGACCTTAGGCACCAAGGCCAAAATCAAGTTGCATTTCCACTGTCGGTCTGCTAGCTCCGCAGCGCTGATCTAAAAACCGTCCTTAAACACACCTCCCTTGATCAAACGTCACACAACCCATTTCAGTGTGTAGACCATCACCTGACTACAATTAGCTCCGCCTTTCACTTCGACCACACCTCAAGCCCCAGCTGGCCCGCTTTGGACCAAGGTTTTTGGCGGGCCAAAAAACCCGTGCCTTTGGCACTGAGGAAACGCGACCGGCCCTGGTACGCACTAGCACGCCCGCCTTTGGCCCGGCAGTGGAAACGCGGCTAATTATTATTAGTGTTCAATCCTTGCTGAATAAAAGTAGTAATTTCTTCTTTTTTTAAAAAAACTACTAATGTTTGAATGGTAGTGTATCACAAAAACTGTTCAACATTGATAATAATAAGAAATGTTTCTTGAGTAGCAAATCAGCATATAGAATGATTTCTGAAGGATCATGTGACACTGAAGACTGGAGTAATGATGCTGAAAATTCAGCTTCGCCATCCCAGGAATAAATTATATTTAATAAAATATATTAAAATAGAAAACAGCTATATTAAACTGTAGTAATATTACTCAGTATTGCTGTTTTGGCTGTATTTTTGTCAAATAAATGCAACCTTGGTGAGCATGAAAGACTTCTTTAAAAAACACAAAAATTAAAAACTTTTGACCGGTAGTGTAACTCACATCAATAACAGTAGCACTGCTGTCCAAGTGTTTGTAAAGGTCCTGCAGAACTTCTCTGAGTTTCTTGACATTCTTCTTGCTAGGCTGCAGCAACATGGCCTGGAAATTGACAGGCAGCCCATACCTGTTAAATACAAACATAGAGGTCATACACCTGACAACGTACATCTCTATATGAAACAGTTTTATACGCCACACCGTACCTCAAGACAGACTCTGTAAAAACCCGAAGCGCCTTGATGTGTATCCATGCGATGAAAGCCTCGCTGAAGTTTACTTTAAGCCAGCGTACCAAAGGACCCTGAGGTGCAGAAGCAGATTGACTATTGTTATCATTTATCTTTTCTTTTTCCTGTAACTTCAAATGAAGACTGATCAAGGCTCAGGGCCTCTCAAGCTGGCTGTGATTTTGAGGTTGCTCATCAACATTATTGTGAAGGATTTTATAATGTTCAATGGTGAATAAAATTTAGACAGCTGCACATACAAATTGCTTTTTCTTGTCAGTGGAGAGGCGAGTCAGCTCCTCTTTGTCTGCTTTCATCTCCTCTTCATTGTACTGAAAATCACGCACCATGAACCTAAAAAAAAAAAAATTGTAACATCAGGTCAGCTTCACTTCTGATTCAGTGAGCATCAAAAACAGACAGGCACTGATAAGTCTTACAACATTATTTCGTTCATAATCTGGGAATATATTTACATTGATATATTTACATATTTTTGAAATATGAGACAACACTGACAACAGAACTGATAAAATACAAATTTATGTACAAAAGCATGATTTTAATATATAATTTTGATTATACTATATATGCACTATATCAGAGACTCACTTGTTTTCTCGTGCTTTTTGTTTGAAGTCATCAATAGCCCTTCTGAAGAGTGTGACGCTAAACAACCCACTGTCTTGGTCTTCAAATAAAAGCCTAATAGAAGAGCAGATGAAAACTCTGATTTTGGATCTATCACTATCACAGAGCAGCGCTTTCCTGATTCAACTGGATGCAAGAATAAAAAAAGTATTTTACTGGTTTATAAAAAGCTTAACTCATTAAAGGTTATTTCTCTATTCTTTAATTGTTTTTTTGCCCTTTCACAGTTTCTCCCATATGTGAGGACAGCACTGCCATATGCCTCTTGTTCATCTTCCTTAAAGGATTAGTCTATTTTCAAATAAAATTTTCCTGATAATTTACTCACCCCCGTGTCATCCAAGATGTTCATGTCTTTCTTTCGTTTTGTCTTAATATCATTGCACTGCTGCAGCCATGATACGGCAGCAAAGTTCCTTGATTATTACGCCTGAATGAGAGTATAGTTCCTAGCCATATCAGCTTAGAAAATCGCAACTTGTCATTTTCTGTCGGCCTTAGTACACGATTTAACTACAGAAGAGTCAAGTTTTAAATAGGAAAAATATCAAAACTCTTTGGTCATTTTTATGCTAACGGTCTAATCAGATTCAATGAACTATGCTAAGCTATGCTAAAAGTTGTACCGCCAGAACCGGAGATCGGCTGAATGGATTTGAAAACGGTAAAACTCAACTGTTTAACTCTAGGGGAGTTGGAAAATTAGCCGATTTTCAAAAAAAGTGGAATGTTCCTTTAAGGAACAAACGCAGCACCAGTTTCGTTTTTTTTCCATAAGTAGAATAGGGAAGGCGTAGGACATACAGTGTAAGCTTTTTGAAGAATATGGAAAGCAGAAGCATGTGCAAGGTGATCATTTGTGTTTATAAAGCATATACAGTGACCAATCGTTTCGCTAGATAAGACCCTTATTCCTCATCTGGTATCGTTTAAAACCCTTTGAAGCTGCACTGAAACTGTCTGGAGGCCATTGAAGTCCACTATAAGGAGAATAATCCTGGAATGTTTTCATCAAAAACCTTAACTTCTCATCGACTGAAGAAAGAAAGACATGAACATCTTGGATGACATGGGGGTGAGTAAATTATCAGTAACATTTTATTTGAAAGTGGACTAATCCCTTAATACACTTCATTCAGTTTTCACGTACAGATAGTTCTGCTCAGGTTCACAGTTTTTTCATATTTTCTTGACATATTAATAGGGTATTTTTAGTCTCTTGGAAATGTTCTTTGCAACGATATTAGCCCTCAATGCTGTTGAATCTCCCTGAAATGTTCCTTGCTTTTCATTGTGATTTCTTTTGTTGATTACTTCAGATGGGATTAATTGAGCACATAAAGAAGTGCACAATGTTTTCTGTTTTATGTAGTTTATGTGCCTTTATTACTGTGTGTCACAGCTGTAAAAGAAGGGCACAGTTTCCATAGATACTGTCTGCAGAGTTCACATGTCCACCAAGAGCATAGCGTAATGATGTCAGGCTTTAGACAAGCAATAAATATAGGCTACAGAAAGTACATTCTCTGCAAATTAATTAATCGTCTTTAAATTTTACTCACTTTGTGGATCTTGGAACAACCATTTCAGAAAGAGTTTCATATGTCTTCTGCCAGTCAGGATAACTGGTCCTTTTTGTGCCACAAAATTGAAAAAAAATAAGGTTTTTAAATCAGTTTTGCAGCAAAAGATAAAAGTAAATATCATTAGCACATTCTGAGTTTAAGGGATAGTTCACCCAAAAATCAAAATTCTGTCATCATTTACTCATCCTGACTTTATTTATTCTGCAGATGATATAAAAAAAACAAAAATTAGGCTCCCATTGACTTCCATAGTATTTTCATTCACTCTATGCAAGTCAATGGGAACAAAAACTCTTTTCTTACCAGCATTCTTATATTCAGCCGAAGAAAGAAAGTCACACAGGTTTGGAACAATATGAGTAAATGGCAGCATTTTCAAATTTGGGTGGACTATCCCTTTAATGCAATAAAGAAACATTTAAAAAGTATTTTCCAGCACAAAATACACAGCAGCGCAAATACTTTTGACTTACTTTGGAACAACTACAAGAAGAGTAGTAAGGTACTCAGAGTCTAGTATAAAATCTTCCTTCTTGACTATATCACCCAAACTCCTAGTCAAAAGATTCCCCCTAGTGGACAAGACATGTTATTATTTGAAGTCACATAAAAGTGATTAAGGGATAGTTCACCCAAAAATACCCTCAAGTAGTTTCAAACCTGTATGAGTTTCTTTCTTCTGCTGAACACAAAGGAAGATATTTGGAAGAATGTCAGTAACCAAACAGATCTAACCCCCCTTAGACTACCATAGTAGGAAAAATATATTAAAATATTATGGTAGTCAGATCTGTTTGGTTAATGACATTCTTCCAAATATCTTCCTTTGTGTTCAGCAGAAGAAAGAAACTCATACAGGTTTGGAACAACTCGAGGGTGAGTAAATAATGACAGAATTTTCATTTTTGGGTGAACTATCCCTTTAATTCAAGTGTCGCACACGTCCTGAAAAGTGAAGCCAAAACATTTTGATCGCCCCTGGTGGCTGGCTGCAGTATAGGTGATAAACCCTGCTCTCTCCGTGTAATTGAATGGGACACGGACCAAACTAAAAAATCCAAATACATTATAAATAATTTTTTTCTGAAGATAGTTTCTTTCATTTTAAGTTCTTATCATGCTGATGTATGTTCAAGTGTTTGTTTTTCCAGTCAATTTGGTGCTATAAAAACGGGATGTGAAGTCATGTGGGAGAAACCGTGATACCAGAATCACTATGCAGACTCGGGCTCCAAATGACGTATTTTGGCTTCACTCTTCTACAGTGGAAGGACGTGGAGACACATCATCCATCTTTTTTACAGTCTATGGATTAATGTCACACAGAATGTGAATTGAGAATGTAAAAGTCCTCCCACTTACACATTCTTTCTCTCCAGGCTCTGTAGGTTACCCTTTAAGCTATTATAAGCCGAAGCTCTGGCTTTAAGATCATTGTCAATCTGACTCACTTGCTATGAACAGAGAACCAAAACATGATATTTAATCAAAGATCAATCTTTTTGTGCATTATAAACAATGATAAATGATTTTAACATGCCTCACCTTGGACATGATCTCTTGGATGTTCTTAAGGGACTGTTTGATGGGATATTTGGCCATATCCCATTGGAACCGTGTAATATATGTTACCAGATCAACTGTATGGAAATAATTACCAATTATAATTATTTATAGTCATATAAAATAAGGTTTAGAAGATTATGTTCAAGGACATTCAAATATTACTAAACTATGAGCGATTACATGTCTTTTAAAAAAGATTTTATATAAATAATAGTTTAAAGGGTTAGTTCACCCAAAAATTAATCTTTGAAATGTCGTTCCTCACCCATAAGACCTTCGTTCATCTTCGAAAACACAAATTAAGATATTTTTGATGAAATCTGAGAGCTCTCTGACTGAATTTCTTCTCTTCCCTGTCAGTCTGCTATGCTGTTTATATTCAGCACTTCCTGGTTCTATGTCAGAACACAGATTCATTATTGGCCGGCTCCATCGCGCATGTCGTGGTGCTCACGTGAACGGCGTCAGTCAATACTGAGCCAGAGTTCTGACGTAGAACCTGGAAGCACTGAACATAAACAGCGTAGTAGACTGACAGGGAAGAGAAGAAATTGTTGAATAAAGTCTTTATTTTTTGTGTCGTTTTTGAGCACAAAAAGTATTCTCGTCGCTTCATAAAATTAAGGTTGAACCTCTGCAGTCACATTGACTATTTTAACAATGTCTTTAGTACCTTTCTGGGCCTTGAAAAGTGGTAAATTGCTGTCTATGGAGGAGTCAGAGAGCTCTCGGATTTTATCAAAAATATCTTAATTTTTGTGTTCGAAGATGAACAAAGGTCTTATGGGTGCAGAACGACATGAGGTGAGTAATTAATGCCAGAATTTTCATTTTTGGGTGAACTAACCCTTTAACATTACTACCTGTTAAATATGTGTATGTGTTGTTGGTAATAATCAAGAGTAGTAGTTTACCATCAATATTGTGGTTAGTATGTATTAAGGGTTTTAAGTTAACTTGCCTCCATTGGCCAAAAGATTCTCCTGAACTTTATCTCGACTGTCTTCTAACACATCAGCCATGTACTGGGCCACTTTCTTCACAACACTGGAAAATTACAAAATGTCACCACCACAGGCTAAATATACATAACTGTATTTAGAGAACTATAATGTGACAGAAGCCGAAAAAAAAATGCATGAAGTGAACTTTGGGAACTATGAGTTTGTACCAAAGCAGTGTGTCAGTGATACTAAACAAAATATGTGATCCTGGACCACAAAACCAGTCATAAGTCACATGGGTATATTTGTAGCAATAGCCAAGAATACATTGTATGGGTCAAAATTATAGATTTTTCTTTTAAGGCAAAAATCATTAAGATATTAAGTAAAGATATTTTGTACATTTTCTACCATAAATATATCAAAAATGTATTTGTGTGAGTGGATATGCATTGCCAAGGACTTCATTTGGACAACTTTAAAGATGATTTTCAAAATATTTTGATTTTTTTGTACCCTCAGATTCCAGATTTTACAATAGTTTTATCTCGGGCAAATATTGTCCTATCCTAACAAACCACACATCAATGGAAAACGTATTTATTCAGCTTTCAGGTGATGTATAAATCTCAATTTTAAAAAATTGACCTTTATGACTGGTTTTGTGGTCCAGGGTCACATATAATAGAAAAATAACCAAATGCATCAATTTTGAAACAAAAAAACAATCTCTTGTAATAAATCAAATGCAGTCATGAAACCTTTCTACGAAAGAGTCCAATTTGGCAAGCTCATCTGACAGCCCTACAAGGATATCCAGAGTTCCCACCTGTTAAGAAACACCCAAAACTCATGAGACAGAGGAGAAATGCCAAATATGTGTTGTTAATAAACTGAAATAGAAAATAAGGAGTAATTTACCTTCAGTTCAGGCATGTTGAACTTGTGGTTAGTGGACAGGCTGTTGTTCTGGGTTGTGGCCACGTTCATCTTTTCCCATGTCTGCTGGCAGGTCTTCTCTCCAGGAGCAGAGATCAGCCAAAACTCTGTCATGATGACTGCTTAAATTATAACGGAAAGGTTCGTGAAAACATGTAATTCAATTCTGATACCAGATGAGACACAAAAAAATAACTGTCAAATCAAATACAGAGGTCTTTCCAGGTTGATCATATGAGCAAATTCACACTTCTCCATTTCTTTCCATATAGAAGACCAGTCACGAGTCATTCCGCAATAATATAACGCATGGCTGCATTATCACATAAATGCGTCCTTCTGGTGTATTTAACACTTTAATACATTTTAGTATCTTAAATGTGCACACTGACATGGTATATACCTATACGTGACTTAAACTGGATAGGTTAAATGCGCTTTTTTCTGTAAATATTGTATGAGCAGCAGTGTTTACGGCTGTCACGACTATGAAATTGAAATCATTTTTGACGATACTTACCGATTATGTAAGTCCCTTTAGTAAACTACAAAATAATCTGATAAAACTGATGTTTTTAATAAAACATTGCTGAATACACAGTTAATTGAGTCGCTGTGTTGAAAACCCTTCGGAGTCAGCGTCACACTTCCAGTCAGCTGATCAAATGAGGTTGTGTTTCGTTCAGTTGAAAATGCGTTCAGGATGCGCAAAGTGGATATTTGCACAATACTAAACTTTAAAAAATAAATAATTAAATAAAAATCTTTATTAAAACTCTTCAAATAACAAACAAAATAAATCAAACAGCATTGGTAAAATGAGAGAAAATTAATAGTGTGTGTGAATAAAAATTAACTACAATATAAATATTATTACACATAAAAAATGATCTTAAAAACACCAAAATTAACAATGTAGGCTAATCATACATTTTTTGCAACCCATTCATATATTATGTCCTAAAAGCACTTAACAATAATGCAATTGTATAAAATAAAGAGATTCAATATATTTTTGAGAAAATATACTAACCTTGCTTGGTTACTAAACTTTACAATGTGTGAAATAACCTCTTTCAGTTGTCATTTAACATGACTGTGCAAATAATGCAAAGCTTTCTTCAAAAATTCAGGCTGGACAAAATAAATTTAAATGTTTATCATAGTAGTACCCAGGTGAAAAACAAGTACACTTCTATAATGTACTTAAAGTGCTCTTTTTTCGTGCACTAATTTTGTACTTAATATATTAAAAATTATAAAGATAATCTTAAGAACATCTGAGTGTACTCAACTGTGCTATTTTGAGACACCATGAAATATGAACTAAAATGTCCTTTTAATATACTATTTCTGTACCTAAAAATGTATTTAGTTATAGTACATTTGAACCCATAGTGTATATTCATATTTCATGGTGTAAAATGTAGACTTTACTCTAAATAACAGAAAAAGTGTTGAATATAAATTGAGCAACATATTTAACAACAATTTACTGAAACAAAACAAGACCTTTAGTCTAGGCATGTGCATTGTGACATGTTATTTGTCTGAAAATTAAGCTTTTTAGTCTGTTTGGGGAATTATCTGAATTTTTTGGCAAACAAACTACAACCCAAAACCTTAAAATATGACCTTTCACCCAGCAAAAGGCTATGAAAACAACTGCACCTTACCATGCTTTGTATGTTTATGTATCATTGTGTACGGGTTTGTTATGACAGCTTTGCCAGCTGTGAACCTCATCATTACATAACGAATCACGAAATACAACTGATGAATGCAGTCTGTGTTGACAGACAACATATCAAAGAGAACACAACATTTTGAACTGGTTTTACTGTTAATGGTGGTAGTTGTATACAGTATAACAAAATACAATATGCTGGTTGTATATAAAAAAATATAAATATAATATGATTCTAAATATAGCAACAAAAGAGGGAGGGGTGTGTCAGAAAGTATAAGTCATGTATTAAAGGGTTAATTCACCTAAAAAAGAAAATTGTCATTAATTACTCACCCTCATGTCGTTCCACACCCATAAGACCTTCATTCATCTTCGAAACAGAAATTAAGATATTTTGGATGAAATCCGATGGCTCAGTGAGGCCTCTATTGACAGCAAGATAGTTAACACTTTCAGATGCCCAGAAAGCTACTAAAAACATAAAAAAAGAAAAAAAAATGGCCGATTTCAAAACACTCAAAACAAAGCTTTACGAATCTTTTGTTTCGAATCAGTGGCTCGGAATGCCAAAGTCACATGATTTCAGTAAACAAGCCTTCGTTACGTCATAAGTGTTTCAAAATTTGAGTATGAGGTACTGCGAAATAAAAATGGGCATTTCTGAATTGGTGGGAGTTTTCAAACTGGTGGGTGTTTATAAATCATGCAATGAAAACGATCCCCTTCACCCGACCCCACCCCTAAACCCTACCCACACTCTGACATGGACAAATTAGGTAATGCTCTCAAAAACGCCCCTCTGTTTATGGCCTCGCCCACTGATCTGGTAACTCCTATTACTGTCCTGCAGAGACATGGAAAATTTCAATAGTTCACGTGACTTTGGCAGTTTGATACGCGATACTATCCACTGATTCGAAAACAAAAGATTCGTAAAGCTTCGAAGCAGTGTTTTGAAAACGCCCATCACTAGATATTGTTGAAAAGTCCGTATTTTGTTTTTTTGGCGGACAAAAAGTATTCTCAAGAGTATTCTCTAATATTAAGGTTGATCCACTGAACTCACATGAACTGTTTTAAATATGTTTTTAGTACCTTTCTGGGCATCTGAAAGTTTTAAAGGTGCTAAAGAGGTTCTTTTTGTCGACTGAGTTTTTGAAATGAGCGCATGGGTAAGAACAACCCCCCTCCTTCACAGCTCATTTAGAGGGAACGCCTCCCAAAACTCGTGCATGAGTATCGGAACACGAGTGTTTACCAACGGCATTCGCTGTGTTATTAAGCCGGGCACACATTTAACGACTAGCTAAAACATTCTGACTGTGCTCAACATACAGCAATAGTTTCCTGCTCCTGAAGCAGATTTATATACTTTCACATGGAATTTGAACACTGACTGTAATTGCAGACTGAACGCAACTGGCTCTGACTGGACGCGTTTGAGCGCGATCAGTCATAAGTATCAATTTACATTCATAATCGGCCTTACACTTAAAGCCGCGCACACACTTAGTGGATTCATTATGTCGGACTCATTGTAGGTGACTCATAATCTGCAGTTGTTACTCCTGTCTCCTGACAAAAACATTGCATGCGGCGCCTGTGGAGTGTGGAAAGTTACTGGAGCGCGCAGCCGCGCGTCTCTCACAAGGAACATCATGGCAGTGATTGACAAGCCAGAGGGCCAAACTTTAACACGATGATCGCATAAACGATTGGCTGATGTTTTTAAGGCCCTATCTCATACACAGATGATGTATATTAATATTATTACTTTCAGTGCACCTAATAAATAGTATTTTATCAGTTAGTAAAGACAGTTTTAAGTAATATTGCAAAAATGTATAAAACAAAACATCCTCTTTAGCACTTTTAATTATCTTGCTGGCAATATAAGCCTCACCGAGCCATCAGATTTTATCAAAAATATCTTAATATGTGTTCCGAAGATGAACGAAGGTCTTACGGGTGTGGAACGACATGAGGGTGAGTAATTAATGACATAATTTTCATTTTTGGATGAATTAACCCTTTAAAGGTGCTCTAATTAAGAATGACAGCTAGTGGTTGAAATGGGTACTGCAGTCCAAATTCAAAATATTGTTCGTCCTGCCCCCGCCTCCTCAGACTCTATGCTCTTGCAGGTTGCCAGTTTGAAGATACGCAACAGGAGCTGTAAGATAATTAGTTGATTTATTGATTTATGATAAGTTGATATCACGTTTTAATATGTTCCCGTTCCTAGAGATTTTTAGATAGATGCTGAGGCTTTTTAAGTCGGGTCCCACACAGCAGGAGACTCTTAGGCGGATCCGCATTCAAGTCGCCAAACCCATGTGACTGTCACATTCGTTTTGGCGCCGCCCAGAGGATCAGCTCCACTTCCATGTGGCGCCGTAAATTCTACTGTCAATCAGCGGATCCTGAGCGGACCCATGTCGGATCCGCGGACGCTCACGCACCTTTACTGTAAAGGTTGTATCAATTTGCGGGTCCCAAACGGACCCGCCGCGGAGGTAAGGTTTTAATCGCAGATGCAGCGTGGAGCCACAGCGGGTCCGCTATCCGCTTTCGTTGCGGATCCATCACTACACGCAAGTGGACGCCGATACAGGTCCGTTCGCGGATAAGTTCCGGAAGCCGCGAAATACTAGGCGTTTCTCAATGTCAAGGATACTTCCTTGGCAGGACTGTTCCGTCCAAGTCACTTCCTTCAGAGGCTAGGCCTCTTTAGCATTCAGAGAACACGTAAATGGAACAGACTAGCAAGTGCACGTCATTGCGTCATTACGTCAGTAAAAAGGTCCGCTTTCGGCGCTGAAAAATGCTGGTGACGGCAACCAAGCTAACAATTGTTAAATGACGGTCCGGTTCAGTTAGCCATCAATAACGTAATTTGTATTTGTATTATTTATAATATCAATATGGTAATTTGTACTGGCATTTAAAATATTAAACTTTATTTATCTGACATATTTACTACAGTTATAACAAATGTTTGGTAACGTAAATATACTTACATTTGAAAACATATTGCCCACTAACGTCCAACATTTTTTTTTTTTTTTTTTTTTTAACAAGATCGCAAAGCTGCGCATAGGATTGTGGGTGATTTGAGAGCGCGAAGAGTGCGAAGTCTACACATATGCATCCTTTCCTGTATATGAGATATTTTTCGAACGAAGGACTCAATCCTTGTTTGAAATTCCGAGGATCCTCGACATTGGAACAGTCCTTCGACGGATGTCGATGACGTAGCATCCTCGAAATTCTGGCTTCCGAGGATCCCTCCTTGACATTGAGAAACGCCTTCTATTGGGTAAATTGCCATCGTGCAGTCTTGCACAGACCAAAACAAAAACAGACATTCCGACACGGAACGCAAATTTCAAAGTAAAATAACTAGCTTTAGCAATGGTTTTCAGAGAAACGAGTATGTGAACTCAGCATGTTTATTTATATCTGCAAACATATGGTATTTTTATGCTTAAGTACAGTCAAAAACTTACATAGAGCACTTTTAAGGAACATAAACACTCCTCCCCAGAACAACCAGTCCTGAGACAGTCACGTACCCTAAGTAATATTCATAAGCCAAGCCTTCGCTGTAGTAGGATCTGATCTTACGCTCCTCCTCGTGTTCACTAACAAACCGCCCGCCTTCTTCCACCTCCAACCATTTCTGCCTGAGATAGACAGCAGCGCTCTCGTGTTCAGCCGAGCCCTCTTCACCCAGGCATATGGCACATAAAGCCTCTTTTCTTTCTTCTATTTGTGTCCCCACCACTCTTTAAAAATTCCGCCGAAAAAGAGAAGACGATTTTCCAAATCATTCAGGCCGTTATCTCACGTAAGTACAGCGTTTGTTGTTGTTTTTAGTCTTCATCCCGGAAAAAATCCGCCGTCTGCTGTGAGAGCCGTGACACACAACATGGCGGTTGGTTGTAGTCGCGCTTATTATACGGGCAACGGCAGTGCTCCATGAAGGACAACGAGAAATTGATTTAAACTCACAGATAAATTTATAAGGATTAAACGTGTTTATTGTTATAAATCATTAGTTGTTGGAGTATAACGGGTGTAACGTTAGTTGGGTAAATAGTTAGTGAGCTGTTCAGTGGACCAAACCCAGGCGCTTACGACATGTCCTATCAGGTTATTGAATGACGAGCGTGTTACACGTTAAAATATATTAATTTAGCGTGTTTTTTCAGATATGACTTTCTTACATATGGTCTCAAAATATATTATACTAGCATTAGTTATGTGCGTTTAAAATTTTGTTTCCCTTAAACACTTGTATTGGTTTATTATTGTTTTACCTCATGCAAACACAAGTCACTTACACAATGTTTATTATACCATAACAACACTATATTACCACAACTTTCTACGCCTTAGTGGATTAGTATTTATTATGCTTAGCAGAGTTACAAATTAGTAAGGAAACAATTAAACAACAGATTTTTCAGCAAAGTTTTAGCCATAGAAAGTCATGAATTAAATATGATACAATAGTCTTTATAGGGTTAAAGTGGTGTCCACATAAAAAACAAACACCATGACCTCTGATAACAAGTTACTTCATTTATTGATCCCATAAGGGAAGATGAAGATAAGACAGTGTTGTTTAATGCTTAAAAATGAGAACACCATAACAGATTACCCAGGTCAAGTACAAAGTACAACAGTAAATAAGTAGTCACTTGATAAAAACATAATAGCCTAGAAATAAAGTGATAATGAAAATGCATAATGCACCTATATTAGAAAACTGGTTATGTGTCTGTGAAGAGTTATTTCAGAAATGTTCTAACCTGTTCGGCTAAAAAAAAAATTTCTTATATAACAGTTTATTACATCCATCAGCTGCTCTTGTAAATAAAATATTTATACACCTGTTTTTGTGACTCCACAGGGCTCCCCACTCTCTCTGCGAGTGTATAAGCGCTACCCAGAAGGCCTAGGGGAGGCCCTCTACCGCGAGCAGTTCGACTTCAACGCTGAGCCGCCTTGGGATCCTAGTTGATAGCGGGAGAGGACCATCTCCCACGTTGTCCATGTGAGTACCTAAATATTAGACCCTGCTCCTGAAGTACCGGTTATAAACAATTACATAATAACATGATTTATTTAATTGCACATAAATCTGTGTCTGCACTCACCCAACTGTAGTTTTACATAACACTATTGTTACCTTATATGTAACACCTTTGTCCCCATTCATACTGCACAAATCCATTGGTAATACCATCAAATACTCCATTGTGCTTCAAAGCCTCAGGGATTTATTTTGATTGGGTCTGAGTAAAAAAAGTTGCCTGTAGGCCACATTCTTAAAGCCTATGTGTTGTCGTCATCTCTAAAGATGGACTCATGTGATACCTTCTCTAACTATGTGATTAGTTATCCCTGCTTGCTGTACTTATTAGCCTAGTGGCTGTTGTAGAAAGCAAATTTAGATTAATGATGAGCTTAGAATGACTTTGAACGTCCTGTTCAAAGTTTCCTCATAAACCACTGTGTTTTGAAATCTGTGGGTGGGTGTTGTAGTTGTACGCCATGGCATAAAGTTTTGATTGAAAACGTAATGTTATTTGTATGTTATGCAAGTTGTTGTTATAAAAATGCTGTTTTGTTTTCCCCTGAACAGTTTGTTGCATACCCAGAATACCCCAGCGGCTCAGTAAACTCTCTATGATTGTCGGATTTGCGGAATACGGTTGAGATGAAAGGATTCGTTGATGCACCAAACTACTTCATTGAACTACTTGAGGGAGGAACGACCCTTGAAGATGTCATTGACAACCATGTCTATGAACAAAATCTGGTAAGTTCTGGTGAAAATTGGTCACCAACTACATGTTGTCTGTTTTAGTAAAGAAATGGAACACAGCGGTGTTGTTTCTGTATTTTTCATTGTTTGATCCGATTTTGTTCCTCAGGCTGAAAAGAATGCATTTGTTGTGGCCGACCTTGGGGCCCTAATGCGACAGCATGTTTTGTGGAAGACCACTATGCCCCTAGTTCGACCCTTCTACCCAGTCTGTTGTAACAGCAGCCCTGTAGTCATTGAAGTCCTGTCTGCACTTGGTGTTGGTTTTGTCTGTGCAAATAAGGTAACATTTTATTTATTTTACTTGAAGCTATTAGAAAGTTCTCAATATATATTTTGAAACATCCCATTGGATTTTTGAGGCACACCATCTAATAGAAATGTATTGACTTTTTTTAGGCTGAAACCACATTGGTACTCCATCATGATGTCCCTCCTGAAAACATCATCCTCTCTGGAGTTTGCAAGCAGCTCTCACTCATTAAACATGCTGCCAAGATCGGCATTAACTATCTGGTGTGTGAAAATGAGACAGAGCTTCGCAAAATTGCCCGTGTCCATCCTGAGGCCAAGTAAGTCCTTAACCTATCTGTGTACACTACAGTTCAAAAGTTTGGGGTCAGTAATTTCTTTTTTATTAATGCTTTATTCAGCAAGGATCATTAAATTGATATAGGCCCGTTTCACAGACAGGGCTTAGGCTAAAGAGCCTAAGCCAGGATTAAGCTTTAGTTCAATTTTTTAAATATCTTTTATAAATATACCCTAGAAAAAAACATTACTCGTGCGCATCTTGAGACAAAACAATAGCACTGACATATTTTAAGATCTGTCAGTGTAAGTTTCTCAAACATGCATTTTAGTTTGGGACTAGCTTAAGCCTTGTCTGTGAAACTGGGGGATAAAGTGACAGTAAAGACATTTATAATGTTTCAGAAGATTTATATCTCAAATAAATGCTGTTCTTTTAAACACTATTCATCAAAGAATCCTGGAAAAAAAAAAAAAAATATCATAGTTTTCACAAACTCAGCACAACTCTTTAACATTGATAATAATAAGCAAGTTTCTTGAGCACCAAATCTGCATATTAGAATGATTTCTGAAGGATCATGTGACACTGAATTTGTCAAAATTCTGAATTTTTTTTTTTACACTTATAACAACTAATATTCAAATTTAGATGGCATAATTTCAGTTACTGGAAAACGCTTTTGGCTTGTTTGCTGAGGCCACAAGGGGCGCAATGAACAAAATATTAATGCACGCATTAATTGTTTATTCAAAGCAAATAAATAAACATGACTGTCTAATAAAAAGTGCAAAATGTTTAAACTAACTTTTATAAATCAGATAGAATTTTGTAAATTGCATAAACGATTATGAACAAAACAGCATCTTGTATTTATGCATAGTTTAATACAAAAAGCTGAAGCATTGATCACACATTTTTTTTGAGTTGCAGATGAGATGCAGTGGAAATGGGGGAGGAACATATTTTTTAAAAGTTGAAATAATTTTAACTTTACATAGAAGTGGAAGTGCAGTGGACAAAGTGCAGTGGACAAAGATGTTCATCTAGTGCATGTTTACATAGAAAACAATGGAAAAACAGGGCTTGGCTGCGGTTTTGACGTAACGAAGATCTTCTCCGCATTGAGCTTATAAACGCTGTTATGTTATCTTGCGTTCGGATACTGGTGTTTGTGAACGCAATCATGTGAGAAACTTCTGGGAGGTCATTATACCAAGTAATTCTGATGACAAAGCTCAGGCATTTCAGAATAACTAAAACAACATTTGAGATGCTGTGCAATGAAACTGATCCGCTGCTTAGTCCAGTTATCCAATCACATCCACTGTTGAGCCAAAGTCACAAAGTCACATGCGTTTTTTTTTTTTTTTTTTTTCATATCAAGGGATTTATTTGGTAAATGTGTTTCCATCATAGTTTTTGCGCAGGTCTTCTTATCGGATAAAAAAATTCAAATTTATCCGCCTCAATTGAGCGCACAATTTTTTTTATGTGCATCTTGCCGTTTGCATCCAGCATGTTTAAAAAAAAAAAAAAAAATGTTTTTTTCGATATCCCAGAATGTAAATAAAAATAGGTGGATGGAAACATAGCTGCGCCACTGATAAGGATGCCTGATGCACACCTAAAATTTGAATGGAGCGTTTTTGCATCCGAATGAGGATTTTTATTTTTTTTTTTAATATAAATTTGAGTATTCAAAATTCGAATTCTAGTTTGACAGCCCTACTGAAAACTGGAGTAATGGCTGCTGAAAATTCAGCTTTGCTGTCACAGAAATAAATAACATTTTAAAATGAATTCAAATAGAAAAACAGTTCTTTTAAATTGTAATTAGGGATGCTCATTTCGGTTAAATTTCTCGACCGACAACCGACGCTCGTTATCCGATTATTAACCGTTAACTGATAAGATTATAATATTGTATAGCCTATATAATATGACATTAAATAAAAAATACAATTGACGAGTGTCTGTGTCTTCCACGGGTTTATTTTAACATGCAAACAGCAGCATAGAACAGATAAACAACAGAACCTGGATTCACATTATCAAATTGTCACGCACCTGCAGCGTTTCTGACAGCAGAAAAAAATAATTTAAATAAAGGCATAAAATAAATAGGCCTACACTAAATATTTTTCACTTAAATGTTTAACAAATTAAGATGACAAAACAAAAACACGGTGAATCCATTGAAGCTTTTAACAACCAGTATTTTAGACATTTTTTCCGTCAAATAAAAATAGCAGGCCTACCTCAAGGATTGTTATTATGACCGCGGACGGTGCACATGTGCATACCGAACGCGTCTTTCCGCGCTCATGGGCAAAGGAGTTTCTTTGAAAGGCTCGCGCACGAGACTAAGCGGAATGCGGGAAATGAAGTATACCATGGCCCTGAATTGTAATGGACTGGAGCTCACGGTTCACATCGAGAGAAATGGGAACGCGGGGGCACCGCTATGCGACCGCAAAAGGCACTTTCACTTTCGTGATCAAAGTGCATGCCACTGATAAGCTTTGTATTATGCAGTATTACAGTAGCATACACATACCAATTAAACGCGCAGGTCTCCTCTCGTGCGTCCTCCCCACTGTGTCGCCGGTCGAGGCAATAATTTTCGTTTCGCTTTTAGATATCTCTTTTATTGATGCCATCAATGCTTTTAACTCAAAACAGTCCATAAACTACAAATCCTTCAGTCAAGCCAGCTCGCGCGTCAATCTGAGAGATCAGCCTCTTACCTTAAAGTGTCAAATTTCTCGGTTTCTGAATGGACGGTTTTGCTTGATTGACAAACGCTAACGTTCGGCCACGATTTATATACCATCGACCTGTCCTAAAACATTAGCACGCTGTGATCGATTGCTTGGAAATGGTCAGTACTTCTTTTCGCTCGCTTCATTTTGCTTGTTGCTTAGCGAAATATGTCTGGCACGTGTGAAACGCCCGGTGAGTTAACAAATAAGCATATATGTATATATATAGCATATTTTTCTTTAACCATGCAGCAAAAAAAACAAAAAAATCGTTTAACTGATAGTATTAATCGGTTAAAATTCTTACTTTCGGTTAACGGTTAAACGGTCAATGCGAGCATCCCTAATTGTAATAAAATTTACTGTAATTTTGATCAAATAAATGCATTCTTGGTGAGAATAAGAGACTTCTTTCAAAAACATTAAATCTTACCAACCCCAAACTTTGGAATATACATATATATAATATATACACACACACACACACACACACATATATATATATACACACATTTATTTATTTTTTATAAATTCTGAACTGTTCTTGTCTTAACAGGCTTTTGCTTCAAGTGTCTACTGAATCACAAGTGGAAGAGGCAAGTGTGACCATTGGTTGCTCCCTGAAGGCCTGTAGACATCTTCTGGAAATGGCCAAGGAGTTGAGTGTAAATGTGGTTGGAGTCACGTAAGTGATTTGATCACCATAAATCTGCTATGACTTAATTTGTCTTTTTAAGAGTTTTTATAAGTGGGAGGTTTTTTTTGCAGGTTCCAGGTACAAGCATCTTGCAGAGATCCCCAAGCATACACCCATGCACTATCAGACGCCCGCTGCATCTTTGACATGGGGGTCAGTTTTTAAATAAATTTTATAAGAGAATTGAAGTTAGATATATTAGTTAATTTCATGCCACTATTGGAGTGCTGAGTCTTCTTTGTTTTTGCAGAAGGAAATAGGCTTTGACATGAACATCCTGGATATTGGAGGAGGATTCAGTGGTTCTGAGTTTCAGTTGAAACAGGTACAGCATGTATCTCATTTGTTTTTCTTTTTTTGAATATCATCCAGTGTAGATGTAACTAAGCTTTTCTTTCATGTCTGTCTGATTAGGTACATTCGGTCGTCAGACCCCTGCTGGAAGCCTATTTCCCCTCAGCATCTGGAGTGAACGTCATTGCTGAACCAGGAAATTTCTTCGTGTTTTCCTCCTTCACCCTGGCTGTCAATGTTATTGGCAAAAAAGTGGTATGCCGGGATCTCCATAGCAGCACACATGGTGAGCCTCATCATATTTTGTGTATGCCATTATATACATCTGCCTTATCTTATATTCTAAATGTGTCTTTTGCACTTTCAGATGTGCTGACCCCAAACGACGTACCAGAATTTGTATATTACATGAATGATGGTGTTTATGGGTCTTTTATGGGGAAGTTGTTTGGAAATATCATCGCCACACCCTCTGTCCACAAGGTAAATAACATGCATGCACCAGAACACATGAACAATATTTGTACCAGTCGCCTGAGGTTTTTAAACTGGATGTTTTGTGTTTTTCAGATGTCACTCACCCTAGATGGGCCTGTGTTCTCCAGCAGCTTGTGGGGTCCATCATGTGACCCGCTGGACCAGGTGGTGGAGCATTGCCTGCTCCCTGAGCTCGCTGTTGGGGACTGGCTCGTTTTCAACAACATGGGGGCGAGCGGTCAGGAGGGCCCAGCAACCCTCAGTGACACAGACCAACCACCTGTGTATTACACCATCTCCACAGATGACTGGTAATTATGATCACATTTCATTTAACCTTTTGTACTTTTCGCAGACTGTTTTTGTCATCCCCTTTCATTTTGCCAAGTTTAAGGAGTGATTTTTAAAGGTTGTTTAAAGTAAATATCATGCTTCTTTTTCCTCTTTCCTCCAGGTTTGAGATGCAAGAGGCTGGAATTTCTCTCGATGACACCATGAAAAACCTCTCATTGGTCCAGTATGGCTTGTAACAGAGCCAGACTCCGTCCTCTATCCACTGGGCATGTGAATTGCTTGCAGAGTCAACATTCCATGGGTGGAAAAATTCTATTGGTTTTGGTGGGGGAGAAAAAATGACTTGATGTTATTGGACAAAACAAATTGATTGACATTGTTACCTCAGTTTCTCACAATTACAAAAGGCTCACTTTCTTTATTAAAAATGACAGAAAACCCATATAAAATAACATATGCAACAAAATGGATGACTGTGGAGATGGCACCCAAATTTTGGGTTTCTTAATCAAACACCGTTTACATAAATGTACAACTAATTTAATTTTATTATGTATACATATATAGATGACCTACTGACAGTCTTGTAAATGAGTTGTCTGTACAAGATGTGTTTGTTTCAAATCATGATAGAGTTTAGATTCTACACGAATCGGCCATGACCCTCAGTGTGTGAACAAGCGTTCATTGTTTTAGCAGTCTGTCCTTGTTCTCTCTCCTTTTGTTTTCCAAGGTTTTATAGAAGTAGGGAGCTTCTCTTCTCTCCTCATGCCAAACTATGGTTTCGTCATTACATGTGGTGCGTCACGTGACAGTATTTCCAAAGGTTGTTATATATTTCATAGTGCTCTATGGTTGAGTGTGCTGTAATTTGCAGTGTCCCTTCAAAAGTTTTTGAACCTTCTGCCAGGTTATTAGTAGAAGGCAGATGTAAATTGGTCTTCTGTTTTCCCTATTGTACATTTTATAAAACTAGAAAGACTGCCTGGTGTTATGAATCTGCTGACAACCTGCTTAGAGATCACATTTACCTCAAGTTGCATCTAAAATACAAGATTCACCACAATCAAATTAAATGCTGCAAGGCATTAGTTCTCAATCCAAAATTGAAAAGTCAAATGGTGTATATTTTAATTTCATGTTATACCTCGTGTGTCTAGCATGGTGTCTGTTTGATTATAACAGCTCACTGTTTTATAAAATCACACACCTTAGTAATGAAATATACCTTTTGTCTAAGGCACTAATGGACCATTGCCTGTTTTTGACTGTAAAATTGTGCTTGTAAAAGTAATTAAAATATTAATTTAATAAATTTCTGAGCAAATACTTTTGAGTCCTTTTTTTTCTCAAAAAGTGAATTTTAATATAGAAATGTTGGTTAATCTTGAAAGCAAAAAAATCATGTGTGAATAAAAATTGTGATTAGTTCACTTTCAAAAAAAAAAATTCCTAATAATTTACTCACCCCCATGTCATCCAAGATCTTCATGTCTTTCTTTCTTCAGTCGAAAAGAAATTAATTTAATTGCAGCTTCAAAGCATTCTACGCGATCCCAGACGAGAAATAAGGGCCTTATCTAGAGAAACGATCACTCATTCTCTTAAAAAAAAAAAAAATTGATACGTTTTAACCATAAATGCTCATCTTGAACCAGCTCTCTTCTTCTTCTTCTCTATTAGAATTCCGGCACTGTAGACATTGCTAAGTGTATTACTGCCCTCCTCAGGTCAAAGTTTGAACTAAATTGTCATATGAAGAGTTTGGTTCCAAAACGCGATAAACGGCAAAAAAAATGAGTTTCCGCCAAAATCAGTATTGTATCTGGTCGGTATTGAAAAGTCATATTAATTTTGTGCAAAACATGATATCTGTCGTGTTCTGTCATGTTTTCTCCCTTTCTTTCCAAAACGCGACAAACGCCAGTATCCTTTTTCTGCAGAACGCAATATATCCACTCAACCAATCACAGCGCACCATTCCACCCACTGTAAACATTTTCAGCTCAAAATAACCCATAGATTTTTTTTTATTAATTCTTTTAACTGCCTATTTTGGGGCATAATTTGAAACGAGCCGATTTCAGGTTGCGGCCCCTTTAAATTGCGCGCTCTCCACCCCCTCCCGAGCTCTCAACTCTATCACAGCAAAGTTCACACAGCTAATATAACCCTCAAAATGGATCTTTACAAAGTGTTCCTCATACTTGCTGCATGCATACATCAGATTATGTATTGTATTTATTTGGGTGTTTAGATTTGATATTGAATGAGTTTGAGGCTATACTCTGTGGCTAAATGGCTAACACTACACTGTTGGAGAGATTTATAAAGAATGAAGATATGTTTATGAATTATACAGACTGCAAGTGTTTAATAATGAAAATAACGACGGCTCTTGTCTCTGTGAATACAGTAAGAAACGATGGTAACTTTAACCACATTTAACAGTACATTAGCAACATGTTAACAAAACATTTAGAAAGACAGTTTACAAATATCACTAAAAATATCATGATATCATGGATCATGTCAGTTATTATTGCTCCATCTGCCATTTTTCGCTATTGTCCTTGCTTGCTTACCTAGTCTGATGATTCAGCAGTGCACATCCAGACGTTCTGCCCTTGTGTAATGCCTCTATCATGGGCTGGCATATGCAAATATTGGGGGCGTACATATTAATGACCCCGACTGTTACGTAACAGTCGGTGTTATGTTGAGATTCGCCTGTTCTTCGGAGGTCTTTTAAACAAATGAGATTTATATAAGAAGGAGGAAACAATGGAGTTTGAGACTCACTGTATGTCTTTTCCATGTACTGAACTCTTGTTATTTAACTATGCCAATATAAATTCAATTTTTAATTCTAGGGCACCTTTAATACCAATGTACTCGGCAAATGTGTTTATTTAACCGTGCGGTGGCGCCAGATACTCTTTAATCGGTAATGACAGATAATTCATAACATTAACAAGATGACCCGTTGAATACATTTTGGGAGCGACGGCTAAATGTATTTTTAGTCAAATGCCTGTATATAAGATATCAATATTGGCAAAGTTTAGTCATATATGTGTATCAACTTACTTTGTTGTGTATTTTCAATTTGAAAAATAACTTTTATATTGATGGATTAATTGCATTTTGAAAAAAAAAAAGTGTCATGGGTTTATTGCATTTTGGGGAAAAAATAAAACGTTTATATAATAAACTTTTTAAAATCAAAATGTAGATTTGAATTTTTAATGGTTTTATAAACAAATATGCTATGTGAGGCTATGTCTTGCCACTTTCTTGGTAGAGAAAACACCTTTTTACTCAAATTAATTGCAGTTATTAATTTTTGCGTTTTGGAATCAAACTCTTCATATACAATATGCTAGTGCAAGTATATAACAATTAGTTCAAATGTTGACCTGTGTGACCTTTTTTTAGAAAATGAGCAATGGTTTCTCTAGGAACGTCTGGCATCGTGTTGCACGCTTTGAAGCTGCAATGAAACTGTAATTTTGACCTTCAACCGTTTGGGCTCCATTGAAGTCCACTATATGGAAAAAAATCCTGGAATGTTTTCATCAAAAACCTTAATTTCTTTTCGACTGAAGAGAGAAGGACATGAACATCTTGGATGACATGGGGGTGAGTGAATTATCAGGAAATTTTCATTTGAAAGTGAACTAATCCTTTAACCCTGTAAAACTAAAATATAGAAAATATATATTTTTTTATATTTTTTTTATATTGTTTTAGGAGGCCTCTGATGTAGAAATTAAAGATTTTTCCAATTTTTTACATTTTAGTAAGTTTTTCGGGAAACGTAATATTGCAATGTTGGGCCTAGTTAGGAGCAGAAGTTCTGTATTTGTAATCACTTTGTCTAAACAGATATACAGAGCATTTAACTGCAATACACGAGGCAACACCGACACGTTTTACTTTATTCCCACTGAACTAGCTGACGGGTGGTTTCTTATTACAGTAATTTTACCTTTGCGTAAGAAGCAAACAGTGGAGCAGTGGAGGAGGAGCTGTAAACGTGTTGTGCTCTGCTTCAGTCGCTAATTGTCAATGGCAGTCGACGTAAAGAGATCGCAGCTTCACCGCTGCTGACCAAAGACGATTATAATCATGAACTCCAGTATAAGCAACACTCCGACGGACATTACGGGATATCAGGTAATAATAAACTTATTATACAGCATTTAAATACGATTTTACGGCCTTCGAATAAATGTTGAATCTGCCTGTCTGGTTATGTATGCGGCTGTAAGCTCTCATAACAAAGAGCCTCGCACACTGGGAAAAGTAACCTTATAAATAAAGCGATATATAGCGTTAATAATATAAAAAATCGAAAGTGAATGACAGTTTCAGATAAAAACGGTGTTATGTGTTGCGAATCGCGAAAGCTATTTGAATTAAAGATAAAAGTGGTAACGTTAAGTTCTGGATACAGTGAATTATATATATGATTATTTGGATATTTGTTTTCTAATACGTTAAAATGTAAATATAGTTAAGAATTGTAATGTTATTCTTTAAAACACCACGTGAAACTGTCCATTTAAATTTTTCGTAAGCAGATTCGTCATTGGTGTGTCGACTCGCTCTGTTTTCTTTGCACTTTAATAACGTAATAAGACAACACTGAATAAGTTAAATCGCATATATTAACAGTTATGTTTCTCCTGCAGAATGGTCACAAGGAAGTTGACCCAAGCAGTATTGAAGACGAGCCCCTCCTCAGAGCAAACCCCAAGCGATTTGTCATTTTCCCTATTCAGTATCCAGACATCTGGAAAATGTACAAACAAGCTCAGGCTTCATTCTGGACAGTTGAGGAGGTGAATACTATTTTTGAATTATCAATTTAATATTAAGATTATTTTTGGGCAAGGGTTTATTGTCATATAAGTCCAAGAATTTGCTCTTAACATGCGATCATAATAGGACAAACACAGGTATTAAAGGTATAGTACACCCAAAAATAAAAATTGTCATTTAAAGGCCCGTTCTATCATAATTATAATGCTATAATGATATAACGACCGGTTTACGGAATATTGTTAGAATGACTTTTAGAATGATTTTTACAGCTGATGAACAATTAAAACATTGACAGCCAATCAGAATCTACCTGAGCATTAAAACTGCAGTGCACGTTTATAATAAACAAAATATTATTGTGCGTTGGTTGGTTTGTAGTTGGTGACAAATAGAGTAGCTCAGAGATGACGTGTTTTTGTAGGCCAACCTGCAAGTTAGCGGCGCACGGGTTCCCTCGATCGAAAGCCTATGCATTTTTCCCATAGACTTTTGGAAAATCGCAAAAAAATAAGCTCTGTGTTTAACGAAGGGTTACGACACTTACACGTTTTGTCTATCAAGATAATATTTACAAGTGAACACAACAATTATACATTTTGAAACCTAAATAAAGTTGTCAGATATAAAAAGCTAACAGTAGGCTACAGCACACAATAGTTGCGGATCAACGTCACCACCGCCAAGCTTCCTCAAACTTTATTTAAAAACATGCTTGCTGATTATGATCTGCGCTGTGTATGAATACTTATCCACTTTTTCATGAGAAATGCTGTCCAAAATATCCCGTTTGTCATGATGACATCTAAAGTCACCACCAAAGGAAGTAGTCCCTTATAGCAACTTGTTAGCGACCGCCGTTTTTAAGACACAATAAAGGTTTTAAAAAATCACAAGCGGGTTATAACTGTTGTGTTTTATGTCATAGATCAAAACATATAAATATTTAGAGGCTTTGTTAACCACAGACCTTATTTCAGGCGATTTAGCAAAAACCCATTCAAAAAACCCATAGACTTTAGGGCGTTGGAACCGGAAGTCCTAAAATGCTAACTCGCTTCCGGGTTTTGCCTACAAAAACACGTCATCTCTGAGGTACTCTATTGGCTCAAATTATTTTTAATAGGTACTCTCTTTAGCGCCTGATTACAATTCCTACAAAATTATGTTATGATTATGTTATGAAAATTATGTTATGTTATAAATGCTGTTTGAACTACGTTAATGAACATTAATGTCTGTATAAGTTAGCTTATGTACTAGCGTAGTATACATATACCTGTTTAACCTGATAGCTTAGTTTATACACGTGTTACCCTACATGTATTCACAATCATCTTTAATGTAATAATTACATGTTAAGTGTTAAATATCCAAATATTTCAGTTATAAAAAGAATGTAATGATGTTCAGTTATTCACTAAAAAGCCTATTATTATTCAGTTATCAGTTTATCAAGTGAAGGAAATTACGTTCAATTTGTTTCATTATGCACTATATAGTAAGCTATACATATTTTAAGTTAATATAATTTGTGCATAGTATGATTAACTAATAGTTGATAGAGACTCAGTTTCGAGGGAGGACCTGATTTGTCATGATATCGTAATAACTATATAGTTTTAATAATCATTCTAATTTTTAAAAAATAGGAAAGTCCGCACCACAACTAAAACAATAACGACACAGAGGAACAAGATCATTAGAATCTTTTTTTCAGTTTTAATAAATACATTGACAGCCGGTCAGAATCCACCCTGTTTTAAAGAGCTTAAGCATTTAAAATGGCAAAAGACATACAATAAAATGTTATTGTGCATGTGGACGCTAGTTAACATACTTGGTGTGAACAAGCCTTTACTCCTCCTCATATTGTTTCAAACCTGTCCAATAAAGTAAGAATGCCACATTTGAAATGACATGATGGTGAATTATTATTTTTGTATAGGTGGATTTATCAAAGGACTTGGTTCACTGGGACAACCTGAAGTCTGAAGAGAAACACTTCATATCCCATGTACTGGCTTTCTTTGCAGCAAGTGATGGAATAGTCAATGAGAACCTGGCAAGTGCATCTCCTTCTAACCTACATTAAGATGATGGAAACCAATATAAAATGTTGGTGTATTTGGTTATGAAATGATTAGTAGAAAAAGATGTTTCCAAATAAACATAATGTCTTTATTTCTCACAGGTGCAGAGGTTCAGTCAAGAGGTGCAGCTCCCAGAGGCTCGATCCTTCTACGGGTTTCAAATCCTTATTGAGAATGTGCACTCCGAAATGTACAGCATGCTCATCAACACCTACATAAGGGATCTGAAAGAGAGGTGAGATGAAAATGAAGTGTACTTTTCTGCTTTAACAATGTCAGTTACAGGTGACAGGTGCAAGATTCAGTTAAGCAGTTTTTGCTAACATTTTCCTTATGTGGTTTATGAGCAAACCTTCTAGCCCCAAAAACACGTCTTATACACATAAGAGATGAAGGTATTGATTGTTCTACTTGTGTTTTCTTTGATGGAGATTATAATAGTCTTAAAAACAACTTGTATTATAAATGTTCATTCAGTACAGTCCAAAAGTTTGGAACCACTAAGATTTATAATGTTTTTAAAAGAAGTTTCGTCTGCTCACCAAGGCTACATTTATTTAATTAAAAATACAGTAAAAACAGTAATATTGTGAAATATTATTACAATTTAAAATAACGGTTTTCTATTTGAATATATTTCACAAAGTAATTTATTCCTGTGATGCAAAGCTGAATTTTCAGCATCATTACTCCAGTCTTCAGTGTCACATGATCCTTCAGAAATCATTCTAATATGCTGATCATCTGCTCAAGAAACATTTAATGTGTACAATTGTACAAAATATTTGTGTACAATATATTTTTTTCAGGATTATTTGATGAATAGAAAGTTCAAAAGAACAGTGTTTATCTGAAATCTAATCTTTTGTAACATTATAAATGTCTTTACTGCCACTTTTGATTGATTTAATGCATCCTTGCTGAATAAAAGTATTCATTTCTTTAATTTCTTTTAAAAAAAATAAAAATAAAAATTCTTACTGACCCCAAACTTTTGAGTTAGTGTATAATGTTACAGAAGCTTTGTATTTCAAATAAATGCTGTTCTTTTGAACTTTCTATTCATCAAGGAATCCTGAAAAAAAAAAAGTACACAACTGTTTTCAACATTGAAAATAATCATAAATGTTTATTGAGCAGCAAATCAGCATATTAGAATGATTTCTGAAGGATCATGTGACACTGAAGACTGGAGTAACGATGCTGAAAATTCAGCTTTGCATCACAGGAATAAATTACTTTGTCAAATATATTTAAATAGTACACAGTTATTTTAAATTGTAATAATATTTCACAATATTACTGTTTTTTTACTGTATTTTTAATTAAATAAATGTATCCTTGGTGAGCAGACGAAACTTCTTTTAAAAACATTAAAAATCTTAGTGGTTCCAAACTTTTGGACTGTACTGTACATAGGCTACTAGTGACTTCAAACATAACAACATAAATCGCACCGCCTTGCATAATATTTTTTGAATGAAATCCAATACTTGTTTCTTACTCATTTTGGGGTCCTGAGTCCAAAGATTTCACACTTTTTCACAAAATGCAAAGTGCATTTTGTAGCATTTTTTGCTTTCGACCACTATTTGTAAGGTGAAGTCTTGTATTATCTCTTACCACCAGAAAAACTGCCACAAAGACTCCTACCTTCCTCTGAATTCTCAGTCGATTTTCAAATATATGACAGTATTTTATGCCTAATCCTGATTTCAGGGTTAGAATTATGGCTAATGATAGAAAAAAATGCAAACATGAGCCAAATGTTTTCTACTACATCCAAACAGAAAATGACAGATTTCATGAAAAAAAAAGTATTTGAACATATTTTTTACTTGGTGTCATTATTAAAACTGAAACTTTTGACATTTGACTGCTTTTGTTAGTTTGATAAGTGCATTGTGGAAAAAAAACTGTATGTGATATAAAGTTTTTAATTATATTTTTTTAGCTTAAAAATATAATTAATCATTAAATTAGGTAATATTACGCCATTTCTTTTTCAAATCAGCAGTTTTTTTCCACAAGATGCAGGGCTATGTTATTATTATTATCATAATAATAATTATTATTACTATTACTCTTTTAATATAATGTAAAGATCCTCTCTAAATCCAAATCTCTTCTTCCTAAAGGGACTATTTGTTTAATGCAATTCAGACCATGCCTTGTGTAAGGCGGAAAGCAGACTGGGCCTTACAGTGGATCTCTGACACAAACTCATCTTTTGGTGTGTGGAAAAATATTTTTTTCCTAAAATAAGACTGCAATATTGATAATTAAACTTGATCAACAGCACTGTTTGTTCATTCATTTATTTTTAGGAGAGCGATTAGTAGCATTTGCTGCGGTGGAAGGCATCTTCTTCTCTGGATCGTTTGCTGCCATCTACTGGTTGAAGAAAAGAGGCCTGATGCCTGGACTCACCTACTCCAATGAACTCATCAGCAGAGATGAGGTTAAAACAAAACATGATAATGTTATCAGTAGAGGCTCTAAAATAATTAGATCATGTTTTGATCAAGGTGTTATCTGGATCAATGATATAGAGGTAACAGTGAAGATGTAATCAAGGCTATTGTTGATTACACACTGCATCTGAAACTTCACAGGGTCTACACTGTAATTTCGCCTGTCTAATGTACAGCTACTTGGTGAAAAAACCTTCTGCTGACAGAGTGAAAGACATCATCACAAAAGCTGTGAGCATTGAACAGGTAAGCACACATTGCTGTGTTCCAGTATGTGGAATGCATTATTTCAGGCATGAATGTAATTGCATCTGTTTTTGCTTGTCTTTCCTGAAGGAGTTTCTCACAGAAGCCTTACCGGTCAATTTGATCGGGATGAACTGTTCTCTCATGAAGCAGTACATTGAGTTTGTGGCTGACCGGTTGCTAACAGACTTAGGATTGCCAAAAGTCAGTATTTTATCAGGATTTTATGATTTATGTCTCATAATCTTTATATTTATATAACTGTGCTTTATAATTTATGTCTCAAAAGGTTTACCTGTCAGAAAACCCCTTCGACTTCATGGAGTCAATTTCATTGGAAGGAAAAACTAATTTCTTTGAGAAGCGAGTTGGCGAATACCAGCGACTTGGAGTGATGTCAAATATGATGGACTGTGAATTCACTCTTGATGCAGATTTCTAATGATGAACTAGAAGAGTTTTTATTTATTTATTGCAGTGTTTTATAACTTTCTACAGACAAAAAAAAAAAAAAATGGCAATTGACTTTTTGTTTGTTTGTTTTTAAGTCCAAACTGAAAATGAAAAATAAACTCTTTAAGTTTTGTTTTATTTTGGTTTCTTTTTTTCATCTAACAGTTTAGATGAAAATTATGGACTCCATTGTACACAGGCAGGCAGGAAGTGAATTAGGGGTTCTCTTAAGCAGAAACAAAAAGAAAATTTTGTGGTGTAAATCTTTTAGAATATGGAAGATGTTTTATATTAAAACACAATAACCCATGAATACATTAACTATGGCTAAAAATGACCTTGAAGTGTGAAAATCCATTATATTTTATTTAGAGAGAAAACTTTAAAACAGAAGATTATATTAAAATAAAAGTTTATTTGTCAAATTAGCCTATAAGATGTTGACTACAAGAAATTTGCCTGTGCGCGAATAGAAACCACGCAGACGGAAGAAAAATAACAATCTAAAATATTAAAGAGAACACTAAAAAAGAACAAGTAAGAAGAAGAAGAAATACAAAGAGTAAGAAGAAATACAAATATATTTTTACAAAGAAGTAAAAAAAAATCCTACTATGGTAGTCAATGGGGGGCGAGATCTGTTTGGTTACTGACATTCTTCCAAATATCTTCCTTTGTGTTCAGCAGAACAAATAAATTCATACAGGTTGGAAACTACTTGAGAGTAAGTAAATGATGACAGAATTTTCATTTTTGGGCAAACTATCCCTTTAACTCGAGTGGACTCGGAACGCACTCAGGGTTGAGGAGAACCGAGAACCAGATCTTATTCAGAACCGATTCGATTTTTCGAAGTTGATTAATTCATTACTTACCAGACAAAATGATATGTAAGACAAAGGTGTAAGTACAAAATTATATGTAAGACTTATCTCAGATATATATTCATCCGCCGAATATACTCTTATCAGTGTTTCCTGAACTATTCAACTCGTAGTCGGATTCCTTTCTGAATGACTCTTAAGAGTCGGTTCTTTTTAATGAATCAAAACCGTATGAATCGGTTCGATTTTATGAATTTATGTTATTTATGAAGTTATTGCCCAATTCTAAATGAAGCAAACATTGTTGTACTGTAGCTAAAAGCTGGTGAGACTTAAATCAGTTACTGACTGGTTATTACGACAACAAACTCAGATTGTGAGCTTTACTGTAAATAAGTGAATGAAATATGTTACTACATGCTTAGTCTTTTTATTCAATAAACAGAACCAATTATTGTCTCTCCATAATATTGTATTATTTTGTACATATTGTATTTATTTTTGTGTGTTATCGGTGTTGTCTAGGTAGTCAGATCGATAGGTTGAGGCACAGCCATCATGTAAGAAGGCGAGAAATACTAAAGCCACTCCCTCCTGCCGTTCACTGTCTCCCGAGTCCCGCTGCCAGCAGCAGCTCACTATCCGTCTCTGCTTGCGGTTCTTGTCCGCCTGCTTAAAATGGACCTGGACTGGCGAACTTTAGCCACACAGCGAGCCGAATACGTGTCCGACCGTATCCGCGGGCTGCTGTCCTCCGGCCTGGATTTCCTCCGGGCCGAGCTGGGGGTTGATCTGGGGATAAAGCCGGAGCAGTATCCGCCGTGGCTGATTCTGAGCGCGGCGCTGTTCGGGCTGGTTGTGCTGGTGGTACTCGCGGCCTGTGGACGGAGGAAGCGCCGAGCGGCCCCTGTTACTGTGAGTCCCAGCACCGCCGCCGAGACCCCGGTCAAGACCGCCCTGCCACCGAAACCTGTGAAGACCGAACCGAGCGAACCGAAGAAGAAGAACAAAAAGAAAGCCTCCGACAAGGTAAGCGGCCTGTGATCGTGATTTCCTAGTGCTAATGGCTGTACCTCAAAACCAAGACAGCTGAGTTCCTAGACAGCCCTTTTGGACACTTATGTGATACCCAAATTTGAGATATAGGTAGGCAGCTTACTAGGTTTTGAGATGCAGTGCTATAAATCATATGGAAGTGACTTGAGTAATTAGCACAAGAGATTAGCTTGAGTAGCTGCTAACGTGCTAACCTGTCAAAACCATTGAGAAACAGCTTTTGATATAGAAAGCATTTCCTTTTCGACTATTTCATTCTAAATATTTTTTCGTACCCGTTAGGATTAAATTAACAAATAAGACGTTGTTATTTTACTACAAGTGTCGTGATTTGAGAGACACGAAGGCGATAGAAGAGCCACGTCGCACAGTACAGTAGACCGGTTAACTCACGCTCTCAAAAGTTTCGTTTTTGCCAAACACCACCTTTTGTGAGTTTAACCCATATTGTGACCGTTTTTATGGCCTAAGAGGAGTTTTCAAGCACTGTCAGTTGATAGAGGAAGGAAATGTGGAGTTTGTGATGGCTGGTTTGGTAACTGTCATGTGCTTGCAGCAGAAGGCCCAGGCGAATGGACAAACAGTGGCTGAACCTCAGCAGGAAATCAAAGTCACCGAGGAGAAAAAGAAACCTGCACCAACACCAGCACCAGCACCAGCACAGCCACCTGCTGATGCAAAGGTTGGTTTCACTTGGTATTCATTCTGGTTTCGTGGAGGAAGTGTATGTTTATATGTTTGTAGTAACAATAACTGTAGTATTAAAGTCATAGTATTTCATTTTTCTCAATAGCAAAACAGTTTAGAGATTTTTTTGCGAACAACATCGAACATAATTATGCAAATACTTATCTTTTGTGAATGTCTTCACAATCATCTAGAATGCTGAGTTTCTTGTAAATGCGACTTCGCTTGTTCATTCATGTGCTTGGAAATCCTTAATACGATATTTCTTATTCCACTTGAAGGGCACGGTAAAACTATGAAAGCTATAAAAGCTATGAACGTTTGCATCAGCCTTGGTTCAGTCTGTAAACAGTGATTTGAGAGAGGTCGGGTGTCAGTATCGGTCTGTAATTTGATAATGCAGATACAGCAAATGTAGGGTACATCCAGAGGGGAAACATGTACTTTGTCCCAAGGCCTTAAACTTTAGGCATAGTTTTTACTATACGAAGACCAAATAAGCATTTTAAGATATCTTAATATGTCTGAAATGGCACTTCGTATCTGTAGTAAGTGTGAGAGCAAGAAGTTACTTTTGTTTCTGACTTGTCAGGAAGTTCTAAATGAGTGTTTTTGGTTCCTGTGTAGACCAAGAAAAACAAGAAGAAACCAAAACCAGAGGTGAAGTCAACCCAAGATGTTTCCTCCACCGATGGCAAGGAACCTGATGAAGGTATGAAACTGGGTTACCGAACTGCAGCAACTTCACTTTTTCAGTATTAAAACTGTTTGTTAGTAATTAGACTCAGAAGTTGAAATGCAAAATATCTTGCTTCAAAGAAATTAAAATGAGCTTCTTTGAGAAGGTTCTTTTTTCAGTATGACTGTGTTTAGCAGGTGCTTGGGAAACCAAGGTCAGTAATCGAGAGAAACGTCAGCAGCGCAAAAAAGAGAAGGGCCCTGGCGACAGCTCTGGGAGTCCTGAGGCTGGAGATCGTGCCAGCCAGAAGGTGGAGCAACCTGTGGTTACAGCCATAGCTGGCACCAAAAAGAACAAAGGTATGCATTTCCTTTATTTTAGATTTGTCTGGCATTCAAGAAAAGGTTAATACACAAGGGTTGCCTTTAAGATACAAGCTAGTTTTAGTCACTAGAGCTCTCTTCCTATGATTTCTTGTAGAGTCATCACGTCCCAAGGCTGCGAAGGGTGATTCCATCATAGCCCCAGGTAAAAACTTCATTTACAGAATATAGATTCTGTGATCATTTCACTTTTTCTGTGTTGATTGTCATGAAAATTGGATTTAAATATCATGAAAAATATTTAAAGATAATACATTAGACTTTTATTGTTAACTAAAAGAATTTCCAGAGTTGCTGTTATAGATTTTATACAATTTATGAATGACAGAAGTTTGAAAGGGCATAGATGTACAATGCAGATAAAAAAATATATATATATATATATTTTGAAAGATATTTATACTTTTATTCAGAAATTATGCATTAAATTGATCAAAAGTTACATTTATAATGTTACTAAAGATTTCTATTTCAAATAAATGCTGTTTTTTTTTTTTTTTTACACAAAACATCGATACGAATAAAAAATGTTTCTTGAGCACCATATCATCTTCAGAGTGATTTCTGAAGGATCATGTGACACTGAAAACTTGAGTAATGGCTGCTGAAAATTCAGCTGTGCCATCTCAGGAATAAATTACATTTCAAAATATATTCAAAAAGAAAACGGTTCATTTAAATTGCAACAATATTTCACAACATTCCTGTCTTTGCTGCATTTAAACACAAGACTTCTTTCAAAACCATTTTAGCAACCCTAAACTTTTGAATGGTGTCTATACCTTACAAATATCTTTTTCTTTTAGTGACGTCTAACTGGAATGATGCGAACTCTGTTAACGGTGGAGGGTGGACAGATGTGCCTGTGAAGTCAACACAAACAAGCGCTTTAAACAACGAGAAGTGGTCTGTTGGGAGAAAGACCCTTGGGCACAAGAACCGTGATAACACCACCTGGAAACAAGAGTCGGAAGGTAATAGATCACAGTTGTTTATGACCCTGCCTTGAGTTTATAACAGTTATTGGCTGCATTTGGGGGTTTTTATCTTTCAGATGATTGTGACAGAGCTTGTAGTTTGTTCTTATGTGTAGCAACTGATTAGATGGCAGTTTCAATGAAATTCAAACCTCGTTGTTATAGAAGTTATTTTGCTTTACTTAAAATGTATAGCATGGTAACAACATATTTATCACAGTACTTTTATATTTTGCAAATTAGCAGTTGACTAAAATTGGGTTTATCAAGTAATATTTTTAAATTTTATAGCTGCTGTGGATAAACATTCTGTCTGATTTTTATTGTCAGGGCCATGGACTGCTTTGGAAGGTAGAAATAAGGCAGAACCAAACCCAGTGAACTTAACAATACTTGGACTGAACACATCAGGTACGTGTAATTTTCACTAAGCTGACTGTTTTGTAAGGAGCTAATAAGCTAATAAGGAGCTTGTATGCTAATAAACACTACAAACATTAATCATCTTTTCCCATGTATTTTCACAGGTGGAGAGACTAAATCAAACATTGAAAAAGGGCAATGGGACAAAGTACCCTCCGTTGACAATGAATGGTCCAGCTACAGTAAGATCAAAACTATTATAAATATTATGATGTTATTATAATGTTGTGAGTATTATAGTCAAAACTTCTATAAATATTATAAATGTTGAAAACAGTTTTGCTGCCTAATATTTTAGTGGAAACTGAAAAAGTTTTTCAGCAATTTAAAAGGAACATCATTAGAAATCTTAAATATTAAAGGAACACTCCACTTTTTTTGAAAATCGGCTAATTTTCCAACTCCCCTGGAGGTAAACAGTTGAGTTTTACCGTTTTCGAATCCATTCAGCCGATATCCGGTTCTGGCGGTACCACTTTTAGCATAGCTTAGCATAGTTCATTGAATCTGATTAGACCGTTAGCATCGCGCTTAAAAATGACCGAAGAGTTTTGATATTTTTCCTATTTAAAACTTGACTCTTCTGTAGTTAAATCGTGTACTAAGACCGACGGAAAATAAAAAGTTGTGATTTTCTAGGCTGATATGGCTAGGAACTATACTCTCATTCAGGCGTAATAATCAAGGCTTGCACAGGGAACGTGCCTTGCAACCATGGAGACGTTTGTGAGAGACGCTGCGTAATATCATTGCACTGCTGCAGCCATGGAACGGCAGCAAAGTTCCTTGATTATTACGCCTGAATGAGAGTATAGTTCCTAGCCATATCAGCCTAGAAAATCACCACTTTTCATTTTCTGTCGGTCTTAGTACACGATTTAACTACAGAAGAGTCAAGTTTTAAATAGGAAAAATATCAAAACTCTTTGGTCATTTTTAAGCGCAATGCTAACGGTCTAATCAGATCGTTTACTGTTACTTTTGATAAATTTAAAGGGTTGGTTCACTAAAAAATAAAATTTCTGTAATTATTCTCCCTCATGTCGTTCGACACCCGTTCCAGACTTTTCATCTTCGGAACACAAATTAAGATATTTTTGATCAAATCCAAGAGTTTTTTTATTTTTTTATTTTTATTTTTTTTATCCCCAATAGAAAGCAACATAATTACCACATTCAAGGTCCAGAAAGGCAGTAATGATGTTGTTAAAATAGTCAACGTGACTACAGAGGTTCAACCTTAGTGTTATGAAGTGATGAGAATACTTTTTGTGTGCAAAAGCAAAACAAAAATAACAACTTTATTCACCAATTTCGTCTTTTGTGATGCGGACGATTCTGAATTGATTCCCAAATGTCAAATCGATTTTCTAAAGGTTAATTGATAATATGATATTGACGGAAGGTAAAAGGCGGAACTCTGAAGAACAAAAGTGCAGCGCCCGGACAGTCTGTTCGTGTCCGTGGAGTGAGTGGAACAGAGCGAGTCCATTTATGGAAGTTGAGCTTCACGCTCACACGCAAGCATGAAGCTCAACTTCCATAGGATTGAACTGTAAACGCTCACTCTGTGCCAGTGGATTAAGAGACCTATGATGGCTTAGCGAGAAATCCGGCACTCTCTGCATTAAAAGCTATAGCGTATGGGAGCATGTTGGTTTCTATGAAATTGATATGAAAAAGCACCTGGGCTGCGTTCCTCAAGAGCATTGTAAGCCCAAGTTGATCGTAGAGACCATTGGTGGCATTGTTCGATGCTTTTGGGAAACACTACCCTGGACAAGCCACACTATATTCAAGTTATGTTACTGCTGTATTATTAATATTTTATAATATTGTTATATTGCTTATTGCACATAACAGGAGGATGTTGTTGGAAGTCTATTATTTGATAGTGATTCAGAATATGCTGAAGTCTGTATTAATTTCCTATAAGTATGCTACAGGCACACATTTTTTTTCCTGTTGGTTCTTTGCAATAATGGGACATATGCTGGCAAATGTAACCTTCTAGTTGACTTGCCAAATCACTTTTTTTGTTTTATTAATAAAAAATATTGGAAGTAATACGTTATAGATCATTACAAATACTTTGCTTTAAAAGTACCAAGTAGTTAAACAGTGGCAAAAAAGAAAACATGAATAGAAATTATTTTGGGTGAACTAACCCTGTAATGTGTCCTTGCTGAATAAAAGTGTATTTATATATATATATTATTATTTTTATTATATATATTTTTTTTTTTTTTAAATCACACTGACCCCAAATTTTGAATGATAATGTATATCATAAAGGACTTATTAACATTTCCAGTGTCTCTGTATGATTTCAGATGGTCTTGCTGCTGACCCGAGCTCAGACTGGAAACCTCCAGATGAGTTATGGGAGAATTATGAGCCCAAAGTTGATGCTCCTGCTTTGAAAGAGATTCCAGTTTCCAAGCCACTTGGGGTATAAAAAAGTTATAATTAGAGGTTTCTGTAACAATCTCAAAATTATTTGTATCTGTATTCAGATAAAATGAATTGAGAAGACAAATGTAAAATTACTTTATTTTATTAGTTTAATTACTTTAAAATGTAATTTTGTAGTGTGGTTGGGCCTTGGAGACCGTTCCCATTCTTGATAAATAATTATTTAAATACATTCTAATTATAATGCTAAAAAAAAAACAAAAAACACTTTTTTTGCAGGAATCAAATGAAGACAACGACAAGACAGATCCTGCAGGTGGAAAATCCAAGAGACGAAAGAAAAAGAAGAGACCAGAGGAAGAAGGTTCAACCACTGAGGTAACAATCATGTTTTAATAAACCCTAGAATTGATACATGAACACTTAAACATCAACAGTAATTCTACATGACTGACCATATTGTGTGTTCCTCTTCCAGGTGACTCAAGAAGGTTCTGCTCCTGCAGAGAAGAATGTGACTGTCAAGCTTCATCCTCCTCATGTTCCAAAGGATGAGGGATCCAAGCAGAACGTCCCTCCACAGTCTTCACAAAGTGAGTAAATCTCAGATGAATTAATGAATCTAGTGAGAATGTTTAAAGAGGGACTATTATGCTTTTTCCAATTCATTTTTTTTAGTGTGTGAATGATGTTGCTGTATACAAAGCACAAAGTCTACTCCAATGGAAGTTATTCTCTATATCAGTAAACACTAGGGGTGTAACAGTACATGTATTCGTCCTGAACCACGGTATGGGCGTTACTGTTCGTTTCATGCAGTCAGACGACGAATACAGTCTGAAAATCAGCGATGTTTGCTAACCACTACAACAGGAAAATACGCAGAAGAAGAACAGACGATCTAGATATACATGTAATCTCTGAAAATAATATCTCACGTAGCATATTTACCTCAGTCAGGCTATAGGCGAGGTGCTGGAGCACCCACGGAAATGGTCGAGCACCCACGGAAAAATACGAGATATTCTCCATTTGATTTTAACAAATAATCAATTGCAGCTTTCAGACACAATCTTCACCTTTTAAAAATTTTTTTTTGAGGCTGTTTCTATCAAGGTATTTTAATGACAAACGTCGAGAGCGCATTCAAGTGAGGCACAAGCACAAATCTCTCAACTCGCAGGCGGATTTCCTTCACTCTCGCGGAAACTGAACGCAAATTCTCAGATATACAGTCTCACGGCACAGCTGTTTCCTTAAAGTATTGAATGAAAATGTCTTTGAAAAAAACATTGTTTATTAGTCAAATATTGCATTTATTTCACTTCAGCTGTGATAAAGTATGCAAACGCAGTGTGAGCGTCACTGCGGGAAGCAGAAAGTGTCCGACTTCACGTCTCCGTTTTCAGCTCCTCCCCGACTGCAAGCGGCAAATCTCGCCGATCGGTTACATCCAGCCGCAGCCGATGTCGAACATACCGTGGAACTAAACAGAGGCTGTGTCCGAAATCGCATACTCTCTTGAGTAGGTACTTATTCAAAATAAGTATTACTTCACGACTGCCAAAAAAGTATGTTCTTTATAGTATGAATGTAATTCAGACATACTACATTCTCAATGCTGTCATTATCATGTGACCTACCAGCGTCAGTTACGTCTCTTCACTGCCATTCACAAATACTCTACCGTGGCCTCATGGGATGGTGAAGTGTCCATCATATGCACACTTCAGAATCTCGCAGGAAGCATTAGGTCATCCAGGTACTTTTTGCCTGCTCTTTTATGAGTACTGTGTATTCGGACACAGGCCTACTTCTTTTGTCACATACTGTGTTTTGCCTACTATATAGTGGGGAAGTATGGGATTTTTGATGCCGCCTGAGAGTTACTGACACACTGAAAAGGGAAATGCTGCAACAATGTGAAATTTTTATTTTTTAATTTTTTTAAAGGGCATAATAGGTCCTCTTTAACAACAATATAATATGTGAGGTAAATGCATTTGACCGTATACATGTCTAAATGTTCCCCCATTACACAGTTTATTATCAGTATAGTTTGGGTAAAACACTCTATTGAAAAATATTGTTTGTATGTTGTTTATATCCCCACCCTTTCAGAGTTGACTTTGGGTAATAATATACTTTTTTTTTTTTTTTTTTTGCTCCCACAGAGAAATCTGATCAGAACTGGGAACCACCGAAGCAAGTTCAGAAGAAAAAGGCCAGGAAAGAAACATGAATTGTGAATAACATCCAGGATAGCTTATGCAAATAGATTGTTTATGCAATAATTCCACAGTACAGAATTTTATACTGAATAAGTTTACTGTGCTTTTAAAAAAAAAAAAAATCCAAAATAGAAACAAAACTGAGTTGAATGAACTCTGCAAAAAAAGAAAGAAAGAAAGAAAGAAAGAAAGAAAAACTATAGAGTAAAGGTGAGCAGTCCATGGGCTGGAACACTACTTATGTGCACTATTATGCTACACTGAGGATTGTTAGTATCAAACATGCTTTCAGTGGAGCAAAACATTCATGATCATTATTTTTCAACTGCTACTAAACTGATTTTGAACTTGTAGTGTTGAAATCATTTGGGAAATCTACTTTCTTTCCATCTATTACTGTTCCTGTGGCACTTTAGTGCTGGTGAATTGCACTTTGGTGTCCAGCAGTTTCTGAAGTGTTGCAGTTGCTGTTAGAAGCCACAGAGAGGCGCTGTGAGCCGGCGTCTCCTCCAGCAGTACTTCTGTGAGGTGAAATACTGTAATCCTGTAGATCGCTGTGGTGGAAAACTAAAGAACGGTTATATTACAGAGAATTTTTTAAATGCTAAACCTATTTTCTTAAAGCTTTTCTTCCGTCCTGAGTATATATTTTACCCATATGACTGGGTATGTGGATCTTGGAGATGTTTAGAATTACAACTCTTCCCTTTTTAATCAACTACTAGTTGACTCTAATGCTTTATTTCCTGCAAACTAAAGTAGAAAAAGCCACGCCATATGTATAGAACTATAAGGGCTTTTTTTCTATGGTAAAACTCTTTGTAATTGCACTGTGCTGAAGGTTGTAAAATACCATGTGTATTTACTTTTTGTTTCTTGCACAATGTGAACATTACATTTTTGTTCATGTTTTTGACTGAGTAAGTTAGTAGGTTTATGTGATTTTTGATTGGGTAAAGTTGATGATGATTAGCGCAGCTTTAATTCCATGACACTAAAACAGTATCAGTATAAGGAATCTGTTGCCTTAATCAATACTTAGTAGTGTATGCTTTCTGTTCTCTTCCTCATTTCCAAGTTTTTTTTTTTTAGCAGGTTTAACGTTACCTTTCCTTTCGGATTTGATTGATGTCAGTGTTGCACTTGCATGAACTTAACCATTTATATAGTGATGAACAACGTCCTGATTCTCTGTCCACTCGTGCAAGTACCACTCACTGTAAATAGGCTTTAATGAATGATGATGATGATGATGATGAATGGATGTGGGGTGGGGGTGGGGGGAACTGCAGGTTTAAAATGCATATTCATATTTGGGTTGACTTAGTGGTGTTTTGCCCATGGTCGTTTTGTAAATTTCTGTAGATCATGTGTTTCTGAGGCACTCTGGTCTAGCATCGGATGCCTGCCTTAGTTTATCATTCTAGAGGTTACTCAAACAATGTATTTCTACAAATTTATGGATTTAAGAATGATCATGTTTACTTAAGTCAATGCAATATTTCTATGTTGATTTGTTAAATAAAAGAAGATTGCTATTTGAGCTTATAGAGCTGTTGATTTGTTAAAGAAAATGCTCTTTGGGTTCACAGCTTCTGTAGAGTATTAAACCCTAAAAGGTTATTTTATTTTGTAAATGTTATATTTAAGAAATTTAATATTATAGTTTAAAAGTATCCCATCTGCTTAAAGGTGCCCTAGAATTAAAAATTGAATTTACCTCAACAATAACAAGAGTTCAGTACATGGCAATGACATACAGTGAGTCTCAAACTCCATTGCTTCCTCGTTCTTATATAAATCTCATTTGTTTATTTGTCTGGATGTGTACAGCTGAATCATCAGACTAGGTAAGCAAGCAATAACAACAGCGAATTATGGCAGATGGAGCAATAATAACTGACTGATCCATGATATGATATTTTTAGTGATATTTGTAAATTGTCTTTCTAAATGTTTCGTTAGCATGTCACTAAATGTTTCGTTAGCATGTCACTAATGTACTGTTAAATGTGGTTAAAGTTACCATCGTTTCTTACTGTATTCACGGAGACAAGAGCTGTCGCTATTTTCATTTTTAAATTTATAAATTATACTTGCAGTCTGTATAATGCATAAATGCAACTTCATTCTTTATAAATCTCTCCAACAGTGTCTAATGTTAGCTTTAGCCACGGAGCACCATCAAACTCATTCAGAATCAAATATAAACACCCAAATAAATACTATACTCACATGACCCAAAGCATGCATGCAGTATGCAGGACGAACATCTTGTAAAGATCCATTTGAGGGTTATATTAGCTGTGTGAACTTTGTAAATGCACTGTATAGAGGGTATGCATGTGACGTCACCGTCGACCGTTACGACTGTGGTCACAAAAGACTGAGTGGCAGCATTGGTTTTCAGCGTGAATGTCGCGAAAAACACAAAACACATCCAAAACGTGAAAGAGCTTTGTGATTGACTGTACAAATAGCTTTGAAACAAACCCTGAGGTTTAAAAACTGCAGAAAGCAACAGGGGGAAAAAGCAAATGTATCACTGCAATTCACAGAAACAGCTAGACTCCAGGCAGAGAAACATGGATTTGCTGTTATCATTTTGTTGACAACTCATCAATTAAATATTTTCCATCTTATATTCTGCATAATTGGGTGTTTTTAAATAAACAACACTGACAAAAACTATACTAGTATAAAACTATATATGTTTTAGGGCTGGACAATATGATGATATAAAATTGATATAAATGATTACGCGGATTTAAACCTACCTATATTGTAGTTAAATATAATATTCACAGGCAGATTTGCTTTATGCGTTTCCCCGTCGTCGAAATCAGGCACATATAAATGTAAGGAAACACCACTCCTGGCTGCATGTCAACATCCATGGATTAGGTTTATTTCACAATTTGTAAGGAACACATTGAATTCCAACCTTTAGCGTAATTCGTTAGTTGTACTCGCGTTTTCGCAGTTTCCCCTATTAAATCCAGTCATGCAGCAGGTTCTTGTGCCACTCAGTCAAGCTGAGGGAGCGCGCTTTCGGCGGGAAAGTGACGTCGATGCATACCCTCTATTATTGGTTCGCGAGCTCGATGGGCAGGGAGCGCGCGATTTAAAGGGCCAGCAGCCCCTGAATCAGTGCATAGTTAATGATGCCCCAAAAAAGGCAGTTAAAAAAATGAATTAAAAAAAATCTATGGGGTATTTTGAGCTGAAACTTCACAGACACATTCAGGGGACACATTAGACTTATATTACATCTTGTAAAAAAACGTTTGATGGCACCTTTAAAAACCTTTTATTTGAATTGTTATTGGCCATTTCTTAATCTATCTTTAGACTGCAAACACAGCACATTGTGTCTTTATTTATTCATCAATATTTGGGTTTTAATATTAATACCCAAATCTTATATAATATAATCAATATTATATACAAGGAATTCCGCTCTCTTTTGACGTTATACAGGACACAGTCAAAAACTCTCAGAATCCTGTACCAAAATTGGAAGTAGTGGATTTGGCACAGAAATACTCCGTCCAGCTCATGTTTTGAAACTTTGGCCATGTTTAGCATGAGAATACAACTCTTTTAACAGTGTAAACAAGCCAGAATGCATGAAATAGCATCACCCCCCTTAAAGAAATGCATTTTTTTATTATTGTTGTTATATTATTTTTTTGTTGTTGTTGTTTTTAAATCATGCCACTAGAAAAAATATACTAGACAACATAGATTTGTTGGTTTTTGCTGCATCCTGACAATAGTGTAGTCTCATCATGTCACGTGTATGACTGACCTCTCCTGCCTGTTTCTCATTTCATTTTGGATCTGTGGCACATTAATCCTTTCCATTGATTTGTTGTTGTTTTTCCCCCAAAGGCACTGGGATTCTTTTTTAATGTTGTTAAAACCTGACAAAGAAATAAACATAATAAAATGGTTCATTAATAAGGTCATTTTCAAATATTTCAAAATATTATTTTTGTTGAAACTGATCAATTTTTCCCAAAGGTTCCGATTCCAGGTGAACCAGTGAACCTTTTTACAGCCACCATGTTGATTTGCTGCTGTTAAACATGCTTACATTGGCTGAGAGCTGTAAATCCCTGATGCAGTGATGAAGCTGCCGCCCAGAGAGGCTTACCGGGCACACACACACACACACACACACACACACACACACACACACACACACACACACACACACACACACACACACACACACACACTGTCTCATTGGTATGGGCCATCTGCTCTCCTCCTCTGTCATGTAGAGCATGCCCTGTTCTTATCAACACAGGATCCCTTCATATAATCTCACTGGAGATTATGAACACTTTTGTAAGCAAGAGGGGGAATAAGTCTGCATCCGAAGACATGTTTGCTCCAGTTTTTACTTGTTTTTCATATTCATGTGTATCACCTGACACTACAGGGATGGTTTTGTCATCATAAAAACTATTTTTGTCACTCCTAGCCAACCACGTTTAGGCAAAGAGCAAATGGAGACAAAGAGACGTTTGTGGTTACAAAAGCACCCCAGTTAGGTCATCTGTGTCTGTGGAGTTTCATAACATATCTCAATAAAGTCTCAAACTGTGCTCGGATTTGACAACATCCCAAAGTCTGCAGTCAATTTAGAGATTATACTATATATCATATTCTTCTAAAACAAATATTAGTGTTTTAAATGTTATTTAATACAGTAAAATAGTAATATTATTACAATTTAAAATAACTTTTCTATTTGAATATATTTTCTATATATGTTTCCTTCAGAAATCATTCTAATGTGCTGATTCGCTGATCAAAAAACATTATAATTCTCAATGTAAACAGTTTAATATTTTTGATGCATTTTTACAGCATGCATTGATGAATAGAAAGTTCAAAGGGAACAGCGTTTATTTTAAACAAATCTATTTTTTTAATAATGTTTATAATGTTCTAAATTTATTAAAGTATGTGTTGGTCAAAATCTTTACATTTTTACTGTTTCATTAATTATTTAGAAAATTTATTTTACTGTTTAAATTTAGCTGATATTATGACAATATTGTTCAAATTGTGTTCAATTAATTGTTTCTGTCTAAATGTTTACATCATCTTAAACCAAAATTTTGACAGCGAATTGCACCAGCGAGCCCCTGACGTCACACCAAATCCCCCTCAAGTCACGTGGTGCGGAGATGAGCTGGATTAATGCAGCGGTAGGGAACAAACGGGACGGTAACGGGAAACGGAAACAACTCAGGATTTAACGGCGACCGAATGCTGCGACGGTGAGCTACAGCTCTCAAAATCCATCGAATTATATAAAAACAAAAATATACTATAAGCTAAAAAGACACACATGTACTAGTCGTGCTGTTTTTGGACGGAAAGATGATTTCGCCGTGGGACAGATGGTACACGACCAGCTGCTGCCTGTGTTGTCATGTACGGACGGGCACCATTATCCTGGGCATCTGGTATATGGTGAGTCAAGACAACTCTTATTTTAAATAACAGTTTTTTATATACATATAGGCTATATATAACCAGCATAAACTATTTTTGAATATTATTAGTAACGTTAAATTATAACTGTTTGCAGAATTCGAATTAAATGCCTTTTCTAAAATGATTAAAAATTGTCGTTGTCTAAAAATATTGCGTGTTATCTATCTAGACAGCATTCTTGGGCACCCTTAATGCTTGATGTTCAAAATTCTGCACGCACATATATGATTCCCCATAATGTTATTGTGCTAAAGCCATAGAGCAGCACTGCTGACAGAATATGAAAAAGAAATACAATATGAAAGAGAAGAATGAAATAATGATTAACAACGCGTAATTACTCCCATGATGTCGTGCTTCCTCATAGTTGTGGCTTGTTTTAGAAACCAGAGCTCATTTACATAGTATAAATAGAAAAATAATCCTTAATCTTAATGCTTGAAACTGTTAGTAAAGAAAGTTGTCTTATTGAACTCTGTCTAAAGACTTAATCATAGGAGATTAATAAACACCAGTGGAATATTCTGGTCACCTCCAGTTTCTTCTGCTGTGCAAGGAACAACAGAATTCATTAACCTAAAAACTACAGTGAGGTTTATTGACACAGACAGGAAAATACTTCCACAGACAAAACATTATCAGAGACGATGAGTGAGGATAAAGGAAATGTGTGTCACAGATTAATTTCATTTTCAATATAAATGTAGAGATAATAGCATTATATGGTTGATGGGTCATTTGTTTGGTCTGCAAAGTCAGCACTGTGAAATATTTCAGGTCTAGTAGATTTTAATTACACACACACACATACATTATATATATATATATATATATATGTATGTATGTATGTGACACTATTTTTTTGTGTCCATATGGTTTAGTTAAATGAATTAAAATTAGTTAAAATTTCGAATTACATTTACAAATTACTTGTATACATTCTCTTTTTTGAGGACAAAGTCAAAATGTCTGATTTTAATTCATTTTGAGAGAATATTTGGGGGATGACTGCAAAAACGTCAGTGTGATGTAACTGAAAAAAATATACCAAATAATTAATCTTTTTTTTAAAAAAAAAGGTGAAATTCTCAATAAAAAAATTCTCAGAAAATAAAAGTAAATGGAACACAATTGTTCTGGATATTATAATTAATTTGGGGAATCATGTGAGTCAAATCAAATTTCTGAAGTGTCAAGGTTGTGTAACCACCTTTCAAGGAGCCATTTTGTCCCAATTGTGCAAGAAGACCATGTAACATGAGTATTAACTTTTTAAAATATTCCCTCCAAGGCCATGTGCTTACAAAGGTGTCCATGATAATGCCAATCAAATTTGATTTTAAATTGAAATGTCAAATGGTGTAACCGGTTACAAGCCTTTCTGTTAAAGGGGCCAATTTAGTCAAATATCCCTAGTTTATGATGCTGATTAAAGATGTAATATAAACTAACCTACTATTTGGAACTATTTTCAAGTGTTTTTTTTTTTGTTTGTTTGTTTTTTTCACCTTTTTTAAACAAGATCAACTATTTGGTACTAAGTTTTTATGGTTACACCACATTGACATTTTTGCAATCATCCTCCAACTATTCTCTCAAAATGAATTAAAACAGACTTGGTCCCTTTAAATAAGAGAATGTATGCAAGTAATTTGCTAATTTATTTTGAAATTCTAACCGTTTTAAATTTAATTAAACCATATGGACACACAAAAATTTGCGCCACGTCATTGACCCATATATATATTAAAGGTGCCATCAAATTGAAAATTGAATTTACCTCGGCATAGTTGAATAACAAGAGTTCAGTACATGGAAATAACATACAGTGAGTCTCAAACTCCATTGTTTCCTCCTTCTTATATAAATCTAATTTGTTTAAAAGACCTCTGAAGAACAGGCGAATCTCAACATAACACCGACTGTTACGTAACAGTCGGGGTGTACGCCCCCAATATTTGCATATGCCAGCCCATGTTCCCAACATTATGAAAGGAATTAGACAAGGGCAGGACATCTGGATGTGCACAGCTGAATCATCAGACTAGGTAAGCAAGCAAGAACAATAGCGAAAAATGGCAGATGGAGCAATAATAACTGACATGATCCATGATATTATCATGATATTTTTAGTGATATTTGTAAATTGTCTTTCTAAATGTTTCGTTAGCATGTTGCTAATGTACTGTTAAATGTGGTTAAAGTTACCATTGTTTATTACTGTATTCATGGAGACTAGAGCCGTCGCTATTTTCATTTTTAAACACTTGAAGTCTGTATAATTCATAAACACAACTTTATTCTTTATAAATCTTATTAGACATGTTGCATGACGAACACTTTGTAAAGACCCATTTTGAGGGTTATATTAGCTGTGTAAACTGTGTTTATGCAACGATCGAGTCGAGAGCTCTGGGGGGGGGCGGAGAGCGCGAGCAATTAAAGGGGCAGCAGCCCTGAATCGGCGCATTTATAATTATGCCCAAAATAGGCAGATAAAAAAATTATTTTAAAAAAGGCTATGGGGTATTTTGAGCTCAAACTTCACAGACACATTCAGGGGACACCTTAGACTTATATTACATCTTGTTAAAAAAACGTTCGATGGCACCTTTAAAATATACAAATGCCTAATAATAAACTGAACAATAAACTCTGTTTATTTAGAATACTGGTATTAATCCAAGCAATTTATACCTTAAAACATAAAATTCCTGTTGATTCTGTTTTCTTTCACCTAAAAAAATAAATGATCTATGTTGTAAAAAAAAAAAAAAATCTCTGTCCTTTTCAGCTCATCAATGCAGTGGTTTTGTTAATCCTGTTGTCGGCTCTCAATGACCCAGTCCAGTACCACTACCACCTCACCAGCTCCGAACTCGGCACGGATTTGGACGTCATGGACGATGCAAGTACGTTTGAGTCATTTAATCTCCCATAGTCATTAAATTCCAGTATGAACAAATAGATCAGCATCAACTTTTTTAAGTTCAGCAAGAACTCAAAGACTGCTATCGTATTTCCTGTTGGTATCAGCACTGCTGTCTGTGTGGCTATAGATTCTGGCTCTGGTGACTTTGATTAAAACTGACTCTCATCAGCAGGATTCAAACTATGATTCCTTGTAATTGGTTCGGCTGCTTTGCATGTGGCCTCTGTTATATGAAGCCTGTTTTGTAATAGGGCGCTGAAGTAGACAGAGTGTACGGTTGAGTGTACTTTAACATATGGAGGGGATTATGTGGAGGGAGCTATTTCAAAGTCCAGCACCAGTGCTCTCGGTATTCTTACAGTACTGAGAGCATGAGCAGCTCAAATTAATTTGATAGTTACAGTGTCTAATTCAGAAGTGTCAGAGATTAGAGAAACTCTGTAATATTACCCGTTGAGTGAACTGAATAATTGAAGAGGCCATGTTATGCCCTTTTACAAAGTCTTGATTTTTGTTTTTGGGGTCTACTAGAATAGGTTTTCATGCTTGAATGTTCAAAAATCAGCTTATTTTTCACATTTCACATTGTTGCAGCACCTCTATTCCTAGTCTGTTAGTAATGCTTAGTCTTGCCTAGCGGACCGTTTCCAGGCCGACCGTTAAAGAACGTGACACACACGTTTTCTGGAAATCCTGTACATATTTCAACATGTTTCAAATTCAACCAATCAGATGACGACTTCAAAATTTCAGAAGTGTTTCACATTTTGTTTGCCTTATACATCAGACATTTAGCTAACGGTCCATGGCCATAACGTCTGTGGCTGAGACTAAGTAACACTGTTTAGTTCCTGTCTCTATGAAGCCCCTCCTTCCGGAAAGTGCTCTGTGCTCTGATTGGTCGGCTGGACCAGTGTGTTGTGATTGGTCAACCGTTCGAGTGTGTTTCGGAAATGTGACGCCCCTTACCAAGTAAGAGTTGCAACACACTACTAATGCAACTCAACCAGGCCTCGCCCCCTTATTTACATATGCGGGAATTATTTAAATGAGTAATATTATGTCATGTACAATCCCAGAAGAAAACTGAGGGGAGGGGACTTTGTGCTTTTTTGCAGACGTTTTTTATGCTCAAACATCAACATTACACTAAAGAAAGTTTAAAATGTAAAAAAACTCAATAGTTCAATGATAATATAAGACATTCCCTAAGCCCAGAAATCTCCCTGTTTTCAGTGTCTTCAAACATCCCCATTCTAGAAACTAGAGAAGTTAGTTTACTTGTTTTCCTCCACTATGTGCTTACTAGGCTGTATTATTATCTGTAAAACTTGTATTTCTCAATAATATGAGATACGCGTGTGTTTTGGAGACGATGAGAGTCTGGTGGTTGTTTTGGAAACACAGCACTATAGATAGTAGGTCAGGTAACTAGTTCATGAGTTCCTGTAATGTCTTGTGAGCAATAGGCTGAACTACTAAAATTTTAACTCAGGCAGACAATGTTACTGGCTCATATATCAGTCTCCAGCCTTTTCTGATAAATTAGTAAGTTTGTTTATAAATGAATCATTCAGAATGTCAGCATGACTATTCATGGTCAGAATGGTTTACCAACAGATTATATGTATATTTATAATCATTTTAATTAATTCATATATTTATAATTAAAAAGTAAATTTTTATTTTAAGTCTTTTTCACAGATATTTCGATGTTTCATACAAAATTTATTACAATTTACATAGATATATTTTAGGGATGAACCGATATGAAAAGTTTGGCCGATACCGATAACCGATAATTCTTTATATTTGATAGCCGATAACCGATAAATCTAAATCCAAATTTTTATATAGTTTTTGAGAGCCTGATTACAAAAACAAAAGTTTCACCATTAAAAGCCATGTCCCAAGCACAATTACAATGTTCTCATTATAATTTTATGTAGCCTATATGACAGTCTTGTAGGTTGTATATTTCAAGCAGTTCAAAACCATCATTGTGAAAATGATTTATCAGCTTTAATATATTGGCCAAATTTTCTTATTGGGCCGATAACGATAACATTAAAAATGAACATGTATCGGCCGATACCGATATGGTGGCCGATATATTGTGCATCTCTAATATATTTCAATGTATTTTCATAAAAATTTTAATGCATAATAACATTTTTTACAATTAGATCAATCAATTTCAATGCATAATAAAAAAAATTCACTATAATTTACATATATGTAATTTCTGGTTGGTTAATAGCTTTGGGCATTGACAAAAATTATCTGATTTTATTGAATTCTGATTAACAAAGTCTCAGTTTGTCTTCTTCATTCAGTTCGGTCTTGATTTGGATTTTATTTGATTGCCTGAATAAATCTACATTTGAGTTAATGCCATGTCTTTTTTTTAATTACATAGATATATATCATTTTGAGTTCATTTTTAATTAGACAAGAATTTCTCTATGAACTGATACTATGAGCTGTAATCTCTAACTTTGCATTACTATAATATTTATGTTTAATTAACATTAACACTACGAAACAGCTAAATTCAGTAACACTTTTGTTTAAAACAAGTTTTTTTTTTTTTTTAGTGAGCTCAGCAGAAACTCAACTATAGGGTGAAATATGCTGGACAATAAAATAGCCTAATGTTGAAATTCTTCTCGTATAAAAAGATCAATATTGGGATTTTAGGAATTGATATTGGATTATATTGAATTTTAGATTAGTTAATTGAAAAACATTTCTTCTTATATCTTTACCCAATCCTAGATGGTACATATTGGCCGTTAAACTCAATATTCCTCGTGCAGATCTGATGTCGTTTGTCTTTCCTCCACAGACATGTGCATCGCTGCTGCAATCTCATTGCTGATGATTTTGATTTGTGGAATGGCAACCTATGGTGCATATAAGGTTTGACAATTTACTTAAAGTTCTCCCATCATTTACTCACCATTATGTTGTTCAAAACCCATAAGACTTTCTTTATTGCACTGAGCACAAACATTAGGGTGAATAAATGAGATTTAAAGATCATTTGAAGCTCATTAAATAAAACTCAATCTGTTTGTCATCATTCTGCTAAATAATATTCATTGGTTTGTGCAGAGTATTAAAAAGATTTCTTTCTTTTCTTTTAGCAACATGCTGCATGGATCATTCCTTTCTTCTGCTACCAGATCTTTGACTTTGCTCTTAACACTCTGGTAGCAATAAGTGTTGTTGTTTACCCCAACACTATACAGGACTATCTTCAGCAGTTGGTAAGGACTCAAAGTCATGACTTTGAATTTTTGATATTGAAAAGTATCATTCCGTTACTGACTCAGTGTGCCTTTGTTTTAACAGCCTGGGACCTTTCCATACAAAGAAGACTTGATGTCCACAAACAACATGTGCCTAGTATTAGCAGTGCTTCTCTTTGTCGGATGCATCTTAGCCTTTAAGGTAATGTGAAACAACTGTACTTTCCCTTTGTTGTGATCTGCAGTTCATTTTTGGGTCACTATAGCTAGATGTGATGCACAGTAGCCTGTAAGATGACTAGTGAACCTGACTGCTTCAGACAAACACTGTGTTGTCCTTCTAGAAGCCTGACTTTTCCAGTAGACTTCAGATGTGATACAAATCGCTTTATGACAGCCTGCGCGCATTAGAGAGAGGCAGATTACTCTGCTGGGATAAACACAGTGTGCTAAAATTAACCTCTTAGCTTGCCTCCCATGCTGTTGTATGCATGACAGTCTTAATAGGTTGTTTATTACATTGTGATCTGTCTAAATCAATCTGAATTCCTCTGAGAATTAATATTATCATTTAATTTAGTAGTAAATGGGGGAGTTCAGACTGTACATTTTACAGATGGGAGAATTTTTTGAAAAGTAAAATCAGATATTTGGTTGACAGTTTTTAGATTATTTAGACATTGTATTCATTTTGCAATTCCTCAAAGATAACTGCAAATAAAGCTAAAGGGTTATGATTAAAAATGGGAAAAAAGAAAGGTGACTAGTTTTTATGTTATTTGTCCCATATGTTCTTGTTATATATTTTTTATACCAGCTGTAAATTAAATAATGTAGACGGGGGACTGTATCTGTGGCTTATTTTTATTGCTAAGCCATATGCACTTGATTTTTGATGGTGTTTTATTTAGCATCATCAACGGCGGTTCTTTCTCTTTAGGCTTACCTTATTGCCTGCGTCTGGAACTGCTATAGATATGTCAGTGGAAGAAGCACTACAGAGGTCTTGGTTTATGTCACCACAAATGACACTACAGTAAGTCAAGTGTTTATTTGAATGTACACTGTTACTTTACATTGACATTTGCAGATGTTTCCATAATGAACACACATAAACTACCATTCAAAAGGGGGTTGGTAACTCTTTTATTCTGCAGCGATGCCTTAAATTGATCAAAATCAATTTAAATTAAATACCTTTACAGTGTTACAAAAAATTTCTATTTCAAATAAATGCTGTTCTTTTGAACTTTCTATTAATCAAGAGTCCTGAGAAAAAAATGTTTCATGGTTTCCACAAAAATGTTTAGCAGCACATCTGTATTCAACATTAATAAAAAAGACTAGGGTAATGGCTCCGGGAAATAAATTAAACAGAAAGCTATTTTATTTTAAAAGATATTTTAAATTGTAATAATATTTCACAGTATTACTGCTTTTACTGTGTTTTTAATCAGATGAATGCAGCATAAGAGACTTTAAGACATAAGAGACAGTAAATCATGCGCTCAATTTAGTAAATAGAGGGAACGAATTAGTAAGTCATGTGCACAATTTAGTAAATCGAGGGAACAAATAAGTGAATTGTGCGCACAATTTAGTAAATCGAGGGAACAAATAAGTGAATTGTGCGCACAATTTAGTAAATCGAGGGAACGAATTAGTAAGTCATGTGCACAATTTAGTAAATCGAGGGAACGAATAAATGAATTGTGCGCACAATTTAGTAAATCGAGGGAACGAATTAGTAAGTCGTGCACAATTTAGTAAATCGAGGGAACGAATTAGTAAGTCATGTGCACAATTTAGTAAATTGAGGGAACGAATAAGTGAATTGTGCGCACAATTTAGTAAATCGAGGGAACGAATAAGTGAATCATGTGTACAATTTAGTAAATCGAGGGAACGAATTAGTAAGTCATGCGCACAATTTAGTAAATCGAGGGAATGAATAAGTGAATCGTGTGTACAATTTAGTAAATCGAGGGAACGAATAAGTGAATCGTGTGTACAATTTAGTAAATCGAGGGAACGAATTAGTAAGTCATGCGCACAATTTAGTAAATCGAGGGAACGAATAAGTGAATCGTGTGTACAATTTACTAAATCGAGGGAACGAATTAGTAAGTCATGCGTACAATTTAGTAAATCGAGGGAATGAATAAGTGAATCGTGTGTACAATTTAGTAAATCGAGGGAACGAATAAGTGAATCGTGTGTACAATTTACTAAATCGAGGGAACGAATTAGTAAGTCATGCGCACAATTTAGTAAATCGAGGGAACGAATAAGTGAATCGTGTGTACAATTTACTAAATCGAGGGAACGAATTAGTAAGTCATGCGCACAATTTAGTAAATCGAGGGAATGAATAAGTGAATCGTGTGTACAATTTAGTAAATCGAGGGAACGAATTAGTAAGTCATGCTCACAATTTAGTAAATAGAGGGAACGAATAAGTGAATCGTGTGTACAATTTAGTAAATCGAGGGAACGAATTAGTAAGTCATGCGCACAATTTAGTAAATTGAGGGAATGAATAAGTAAATTGTGCGCATGATTTAGCAAATCGAGGGAACGAATTAGTAAGTCATGCGCACAATTTAGTAAATAGAGGGAACGAATAAGTGAATTGTGCGCATGATTTAGTAAATCGAGGGAACGAATTAGTAAGTCATGCGCACAATTTAGTAAATAGAGGGAACGAATAAGTGAATCGTGTGTACAATTTAGTAAATCGAGGGAACGAATTAGTAAGTCATGCGCACAATTTAGTAAATTGAGGGAATGAATAAGTAAATTGTGCGCATGATTTAGCAAATCGAGGGAACGAATTAGTAAGTCATGCGCACAATTTAGTAAATAGAGGGAACGAATAAGTGAATTGTGCGCATGATTTAGTAAATCGAGGGAACGTAAATAGAGGAAATGAATAAGTGAATTGTGCGCACAATTTAGTAAATCGAGGGAACGAATAAGTGAATCGTGTGTACAATTTAGTAAATGGAGGGAACGAATTAGTAAGTCATGCGTACAATTTAGTAAATAGAAGGAATGAATAAGTAAATTGTGCGCATGATTTAGCAAATCGACGGAACAAATTAGTAAGTCGTGTGCACGATTTAGTAAATCGAGGGCACAAATAAGTGAATCGTGCGCATGATTTAGAAATCGAGGGAACGACTTAGTAAAGCATGTAGACGATTTAGCCTACTATTGATGTTCATATTTTTATATATTCAAAATACTGAATAAAAACAATATTATTTGGTAACATCTAAATTCAGACATCAAGGTTCACATTTGAAGAAAAAAAAAAAGCTAAAACTGAAATAAATATAAATTAAACCTAAATAGCATTTAAAAAAAAAAAAAAAAAAAAACAACAACAACTATCTATCAAAAAGGCAAAAGCACATAACAAAATTATTAAAATTAACATAAAAGCAAATTCAAAACTATAATAAAACTAAAATAATACTCCACACAACAAGTCATTCATTCACAAATCAGGCTAGACCAGTCATGCTGTATATTTGTCAGCAAAAAAAATGTAAATGGTCATGAACCATTAACAGAAATGAATAAAATCAACCAGTTCTCATTTCTTAATCCAACACATAATTCAGCAGTAGAAGTGTCATGTAGTCCGCTATAGTTTATCTTTGCAGAGCTATAGGGGATGTTCTGATGTGCATCACAGCAGGATCATGAATGATGACGCTCTCCTCATGCCCTCCGTATTGTTGAGTCAGTGTTTATGGAGGGCATTAGAGAGGGCACTGTGTTTGTACTGCCTCTAATCCAGTACAGTCTGCCAGAAGTAATCCCATCTTACTGCTTCTGTCTAACTGTCCTGCTGCTCTGTTGACTCTCACAGCCCCCCAGTCACTGACAACTCGCATATAGGAAGAGTTACATTTAATGCATTTGACAGATGCTTTTATCTAAAGTGACTTTCAGTGCATTTAAGATATACATTTTTTCTGTATGTATGTAATCAAGTATAAAAATATTTGTATTTTTTGGGGTGGATGATCACACTAATTGGATTGCCCGGGTCATTCAGCTGAATTCCACAGATGACCTTCCAGCATAATGAGTGGTCAGATGCTTTAAAAAGAGACCGAAAGAATAGAAATAAAAGGCCATTGAGAAGCATAGGGCTTTTTCACTATTCAGCTGCAGGCTGTTACATAACTGTCCACACTTGTTTAGTTCATTTGATATCCGCTCGGTTGACGCATTCCAGCCATCCTGACAAGGTGAGAATGCGATCCTTTCAGGGCATTCATGACCATATTACTAATTAGCTCACCTTTTCATAGTTTCAAAGTTCCTAAACAAAGAATGTGGTTTTGATTGGTCTTTCGGAATTTTGGTTGGTCTTTCTGCATAGGGAGTATGATTTTTTTCTGCAGTGACAGATGTAGTATTTAAATTTAAGGTGAAGGGGACCCTCTTATCCAGAGTGGCTTGAAAATGCTTTAGTTTTATATGTGACACAGCCGTGGTTTGCAAATGGCTAGCGATGTAACAAGAGACAGTAGAGAGAAAACTTTATGAATTAAGCGATTTGGGCATGACGCGAGCAGAATTCGAACCAGCATCTTCCACATGAGCACCATAGCTCAACGGCTATTTTCAGAATACATACTACCGTGCTACTCTTACTATTTCTTTAGTATATAGAATGTATACTACATGCAGTATGTACATTTTCTTTCAGAAATACCCAGATGTATGGAGCACCGAACAATTATTCGACATGACTTATTAATTCATGGACACAGATTTATTATTTTGGTTCCTTGTTTTAGTTCAGTCGTGGCCACATTGTACTAATATGTTCCCTTGTTTTAATTTAGTTAAATCATGATTTAATGGGAACAAATTAAGTCGTGGAAAACAAATTCTTAATACGTTACCATGATATCTTGATTTTCCCCCCATGTGCAGCGCTTCGTACAGATGACCTACTACATTTACCAAAATATGCATTCCACAGTGCAAAACCCTGAACTTTACCATGTCCAATGTGACTAAATAAACCAGAAGTAATGTCAGACATCAGTTCTTGAACTTCTTCCTTGACTCATTATGCAAGTTTATGCAATTTAAACATTATGCAAAAAATTTAATTAAAACTTTCATGAAAACATTAATTAAAACAATAAACATGTTTATTTTAGAATTATGATAGTTATATGACAAGTCTATAGCTTACTACTCTTTAAAACTTTTTATTTTGCATAATGTGCTTTATTTTACATACTATTTTGGCAGTTTATAGTATAAACCGCACAATATTCAGTTAGCAGCAAGCTTATATTCATTCACAAACATTGCTAACTGCTACAGCTTACAGCTGCTCTTTTGTTTTCTTTTTTTTGTGTCATGATTCGTCTAAAAATATAGTATAAAGGGGAAACTTATTGTATAAGAAAAGCATTTACTAATATGTTACTGCTTTCATTTCAGGTACTACTTCCACCCTACGAAGAGGCGATCAGCATTCCACCGAAGGATCCCCCTCCCCAGTACGTTTCGGCTTGAGAATCGCACCACTCTTTTACTACGCTGCTCCCAAACCTTCTCCAAAGAAACAATCTTGTCACAGTTGCCCATTCCGTTGCCCCGGTCTCCTGTTTGTCGCTGTGTGACGTAAGTCTCCTCTCTCCTCTCCTCTCTGGAGGCAGCAGTATGACTTTGAGACGCCCTTCCCTCGACAAGGCTGCCCAGCTGTCCTGGCAACCCAATGCTGTGTGTCAGCTCCAATCTGATTTGCACTTTCGGCGATTATGTGTGGCACTGGCCTTTTTAATACTGTGAACTACTCAGTAGTGTTGTCGTCTACTGATATACCTGAGATTTGAATGCAGCGTGCATGATAAACACGGGAGTTACGTAAGAGCACTTTTCAAATGGGAATTACCTAGAAATATACTGAATGTAAGAAGCCGGCATTTTCACTTTAATTTCGTTGTACTGTACTGAAATGAAATCTGAATTCTGGTTCAGAATATTAACTAAATTAGTTGTAAAAAAAAAATAAAAATAACAAGCAAAGCTACATAATTGTATCTAACAAAGTGAAATCTTTCAAGTCTTCCTTTATACACAATGCAATCATTTGTTAATATTGTCTTTCAACAAATCTATTGCTAATCATTAATTAGATGTCGCAAGGACGGTTGTTCCTGCTGCTTGTGAACAGTTTCAAAGCTGTATACACTTAATATACGTGATCACTCTTATTTAGATGAGAAGTCAAGTAGATTTGAAACTTTTTAAAGATTCTGTTGACTGTGTTTCATGCGTTGTTGGGGATCTGAATTCTATGAAGCTCCTAAAGGGATGTGGTGATGGAAAAAAATATGAGATGGCAGGAAAAATTATATGCCAATGCTTTTGCGTTCCCCAGAGAAACTATGCGTTCACTTGCAAAATGTTTGCAATCTTCAGAGAAAATTTGTTCACTTACAAAATGTTTTCGATCTTCAGAGAAACTTTGTTCGCTGGCAAAATGTTTGCGATCTTCAGAGAAACTTTATGTGTGCTTGCAAAATGTTTGTGAGCAAACAGAAAAACTTTGCGTTCCCTTCTAAAATGTTTGCGATTCCCCCCAGAAAATTTGCGTTCGCTGGCAAAATGTTTGCAAGAAAACGTTTTGCGAGATAATGCAAAAGTTTTGCGAGTGAATGCAAAGTTTCTCAGCAGAGAGAATGCAGAAGCACTGAATTATATTTTTTCCATCACCATGTCCCTTTAGGGCTCCGTATACATCAGATTAAAGGACTTGTCAGTCCTTTTATTTAAAAAGAAAAGAAAAGAAAAAATCTGGGTTAAGATTTGGTCACATTTACCGTTTCAACAGGAATCCACACCATTTCAATGGTGAAAGATTTCCCTACACAAATTTCACAACAAGCTTATATTGGTAATGCGAATTTGCTGCGTTGATGAACAGAAAGCTACTTGGTTTGAAAGTGACTTCTGTGTGAGCTGTGTTTTATGCATCGTTACACTATTGAGAATAGACAATGGACCTTTTGCCTATGAAATTTTGCTGAAATTTCAGTAATGTGACCACATCTTTACAGTGAGGTACTTAGAATAGAAGTGAATTGGGTCATCTGTAAACGTTAAAATACTGTTTCGATTTGTCGTCATGACATGTAATGCCTAAAATGCTAAATTGAATGATTTAAACATTTTTACCACTCAATATACAAGTTTTAACAGAAATATTAATGTCTTTCGTAAGATCAGAAGCTTCACATTTCTACTTTTAAATCCTACAAAAATTGGCCCTATTCACTTCCATTGTACGTGCCTTGATTTTTGCTTTTCGACAAGGGAAGTGCTCAAATGCATTAATGAGAATTGTGTGTAAGGAGATCATTTTGTTGAATTTGTCCTGTTCAGAGTAGTTGTATAACTTTTCTGTCATTATCACTAATCTGTGGCTACAGACTGCAATGTTTTTGCACATATGAATATTATTCATTCATGTTATTGTCTGTGATGAACGGTGTGTTAATCAGTAATATGTGACACATGAAAAGTAAAGGACGTGACTGCTGACAATAGATTAGCATCTAGCTTAGTTCAAACCACATGGCATCTCCCTCAGACATCTTCTAGCTTAAAGTAGCTTCTGTTATTGGGAACATTTTTATATAAAGTGGCTATGCAAGGGTATTTTGTAACATGTATCCATAGCTCACAATGTCTATGTACTTGCATTTATTCATCATGGTAACATTAGGTATAGAAGCATTAACAAACGTATTAGAGATTGATAGATGTAGCCATTTCCTTTCATTGTTCTGAGCGTAGACTTTCATCTTCAATTTAGCTTCAAATAAGCAATGTTTTTCGTGAAACACAACTTTCAGAATATTCTGTGTATTTGGAATATTGCTTTTGGTATCAAATGTGACCTGTAAATTGTATTATTCTCACAATATTTCTCATGAAAATTAAATGATTATCACAAAAATGAATTCTCAGAATCCCAGAACAATGTTTGTCAGTAGGTAGAATGCCTGTGAGTGTTTGTCTTTGTCTTGTTACACATCATGTATTGGGTTGACACTGGCTTATGTCTTATTTCTAAACAATAAAATATTACAGTAATGCTTCATTATGGCTGTGTATCTCTTTATTATGCAGACGAATAAACAATAGGATTAATACTTTTATTATATATTGGGTTATATACACTACCATTCAAAAGTTTGGGATCGGTAAGATTTTTAATGTTTTTAAAAGAATTTTCGTCTGCTCATCAAGGCTGCATTTATTTAATTAAAAATACAGTAAAGTCAGTAATATTGTGAAATATTATTAAAATGTAAAATAACTGTTTTCTATTTGAAAATATGTGAAAATGTAATTTATTCCTGTGATCAAAGCTGAATTTTCAGCATCGTTACTCCAGTTTTCAGTGTCACATGATCCTTCAGAAATTATTTTAATATGCTGATTTGCTGCTCAATAAACATTTATTGTGCACAGATGTACAAAATATTTGTGTACAATAATTTTTTTTCAGGATTCTTTGATGAATAGAAAGTTCAAAAGAACAGCATTTATTTGAAATATAATCTTTTGTTAAATTTTAAATGTCTTTACTGTCACTTTTGATCAATTTAATGCATCCTTGCTGGAAAAAAATATTAATTTCTTTAAATTCTGCTCAAAAAAATAAAAATTCTTAACTTTTGAACGGTAGTGTATAATATTACAAAAGCTTTGTATTTCAGATAAATGCTGTTCTTTTGAACTTTCTATTCATCAAGGAATCCTGAAAAAAAAAAGTACACAACTGTTTTTAACATAATAATAATAAATGTTTCTTTAGCAGCAAATCATCATATTAAAATGATTTCTGAAGGATCATGTGACACTGAAGACTGGAGTAATGATGCTGAAAATTCAGCTTTTCCAACACAGAAATAAATTACATTTTATATTATATTCCAAGAGAAAACAGTTATTTTAAATTGTAATAATATTTCACAATATTACTGGTTTTACTGTATTTTTAATTAAATAAATGCAATCTTGGTGAGCAGACAAAACCTCTTTTAAAAATATTAAAAATCTTACCGATCCCAAACTTTTGAATGGTAGTGTACATACAAACACACATACACAAGTAAATTGTAATTAAGTAAAGGTGCAATGAGTAAAATTTGGAAGGATCTATTGACAGAAATGCAATATAATAAACATAACTATGTTTTCAGTGGTGCATAAAGACCTTATATAATGAACCATTATGTTTTTATGTTCATTATGCCTTAGAATGTGTAATTTCTATCTCATACACAGCGGGTCCAACCTCCATGTCAAGTCGCCATTTTGCGCCGGCATGTTTCTACAGCAGCCCTAAACGGACAAACACTCTACAGAGTGCGTTTAGTCACAATTTTGTTCTTCTTCTAAACTGTTTGTGTTTTTAGAGGCAGCTTGCATCATCACTACATTGAATACGCATAAATTAGTAGCAGTAGTGGTAATATTAGAAGCAGTTGTCTGGTTTATTAGAAGCAGAGACCGTTCTTTGTTAGAAGTAAGAAGAAACCTCATTGCTTCACACAGGCTACTCTCTGCTGTCTCAGATGACGACATCTTTGTCTTGTGTCGGCCGTAGCTTCTCCGAAATGGAGGGGTGCGCGCCGCTAATTGCAGTTTGCAACCTCACCGCTAGATGGCGCTATAAAATTTACATATACGTTACATATGTTTAAAAACATTTTAAGTATACAATAACAGTTCTTTATTAAGTATATAATAATTATATTAGCCTATTCATTATTACTGACCAGTATTTCAGTATTTGTTGGTGTGATAATGACTGAATTCTGAAAGTTCCTTGCTTGACCAGAAAAGACCGATTCACCTTTTATTTCTGCCTGAGCAGAACTATGTCAGGGTTTTAGATTAACTTGACTATAAGAATTTACAATATATACACTTCATCCACTGACCTATTTTTAATGGTTCTGGATTACAAGGATGCTGTCCAGTGTGTGTATATAAAACTAAAAACACAGCCTGAGGTCTTTTCTGAAGCACTGTCGAGATCACTCCAGTTCCCTATTTATCCTTTTTTTAATTTTTGCAAGCTCACTGAACATGCTCAGTTGAGGCTGATTATATTTATCTGTGAGGGTATTTAAGAATTAGACTTCAAACTGACTGCACGTGACTGAGGAAACTAGGGCAATCACTTCACTGAAGAGAGCCTTTGACGTTTTCTCTGCTCAAGCGCTTTAGGCCTGTCAGATTTTTATTTCGGTCTGAAAATCCATAGGAAAAAAGTATGTCGTTGCAGCAGCTCGTTTCTAATGCGTCAGCCTCACAGCTTACAATATTGCCTTCATGTAGAATATCAAGGGCATTGGGGAATATGTAAATATGTAATTGGAAACATAAAAGACAACATTTAAAATAAGTTGATCCCATATTATTTTTACATGTTTGCACTGTTTCAGTTCTGTGAACTCACAATGGACAAATTATCCTGAAAATCCATGACGATTACAAAAACTGTCCTTACTTTATTGCTCGCATGTTGGAAAATCGCACCCAATCCAAAGTCCATGATAGCCACCATTGAAATATTTTACCTCTAAATCTTTAAAGGACAAATCTGCCAGCTTCTTATTTTATATAATTAATATATTATTATTATTATATAAATCTGTGCCATTCAAGATTAGATTAGAAAAAAACATCAACAAAAGTGCTTTGGTAGTGATTTAAAATGCCATTATACAACTTATTTTTCAGTTACATCAACTATGGACTGTGCATTTAGAAAAGATTTTAAGACTGCAGAACATAATTGAATATAAATGATTTTATATATACAGACGCGGACAAAATTGTTGGTACCCTTGATAAATATGATCAAAAATGACTGTAAAAATAAATCTGCATTGTTTATCCTTTTGATCTTTAATTCATTAAATTAGCAAAAATCTGACTTTCATTGAAGGAAAAGAATTGAAAGTGGAGGGAAAATAACATTATGAAATAAAAGTTTTTTTTCCAAAACATGTTGGCCACAATTATTAGCACCCTTTTATTCAATACTTTTTGCAACCTCATTTTGCTAAGATAACAGCTCTGAGTCTTCACCTATAATGCCTGATGAGTTTGGAGAACACCTGAGAAGAGATCAGAGACCATTCCTTCATGCAGAATCTCTCCAGATCCTTCAGATTCCAGCTCCATGTTGGTGCTTCTTCTCTTCAGTTCACTCCACTCATTTTCTTTAGGGTTCAGGTCAGGGGACTGGGATGGCCATGGCAGAAGCTTCATTTTGTGCTCAGTGACACATTTTTGATGGGTTTTTTTTATCATTGTCCTGATGGACGATCCAACCACGGCCCATTATTGGATTTCTAGCAGAAGCGATCAGGTTTAGATTTTTTTATCTGTTGGTATTTAATAGAATGCATAATGCCATGTATCTGAAGAAGTTGTCCAGGACCTCCAGTAGAAAAATAGTGTGTGCACCAAACCCATCTGGTGAGCTCCTGTTTTAGTTTCATCTGACCATAGAAGCCGGTCCCGTTTGACGTTACAGTCGTGTCTGAACTGAATATGCTGGAGAATGTTTCTGGATGAGAGCAAAGGATTTTTCTTGAAACCCTCGGGGAAACTTGTGGTGATGTAGGTGCTGTTTGATATATATATATATTTTTTTAGGCTTTCTGAGACTCGAGACTCAACTAATCTCTGCAATTCTCCAGCTGTGATCCTTGGAGAGTCTTTGTCCACTCAAACTCTCCTCTTCACTTCACATTAGGATGATTTAGACACACGTCCTCTTCCAGGCAGATTTGTAACATCTTTAGTTGATTGGAACTTCTCAATTATTGCCCTGATAGTGGAAATGGGTATTTTCAATGCTTTAGCTATTTTCTTACAGCCACTTTCTATTTTGTGAAGTTCAACAATCTTTTGCTGCACATCAGAACTATATTCTTTGGTTTTTGTCATTGTGATGAATGATTATGGAAATTTGGCCTTTGTTTCGCCTCATGTTTGTACTCCTAAGGAACAAGATATGAATGGGAATATGCTTCAGAGATATTTTACTCAAAAAATTCTAGGGGTGCCAATAATTGTGGCCAACGTGTTTTGGAAAAAAAAAAATGTATTTCATAATGTGATTAGATTAGATTTTTAGCAATTAGCAAAAAATTGATTTTTGCTAATTATGAATCAAAGATCAAAAGGATAAACAATGCAGATTTATTTTTACAGTCATCTTTGATAATTTTTTATCAAGGGTACCAACAATTTTGTCCACGTCTGTATATATATTTTTTATTTTTCAGGACTGTTCGGACTACAGACATTTTCAAACCAAAAGAAAAGATTTGTATTCTTCTCACAAAAGTTTTTAATCAAAACAATAAGATCAGGGGCCTGTACCATGAAGCCGGTTTAGCTGGCTAGCCAGGTAAGTTTCAGATTAGTTTGCGGCAATCCTGGGTTTTAGGTACCATTAAAGTAACTTGACTTTTAGCGGTGTTTATCGCCATGGTAACTTACGCTCCACGTCTAACCTGCTCCGGGGCAGGTTATGTTTTGGGTTAGAGATCTGAAACTGAAATTGGACCAATCAGATGTGAGCAAACTGACACTGACACACCTAACGCAATAAAGTCACTCCCCCAGTTTCTCTTCCTCCAAATTAAAGGTCTTTATATAGTAAAAACAAATATTTAATGATGAAATTGTCTGGTTTTAATGATAATATAATTTATATATGATTTGTATAATTATCTATATTTTTATTAATCCATTATACACACGCAAGTTTAGTGTAACAGTAGTTATTAAGTAATTCAATGAATATATAAATATATATATATATATATATATATATATATATATATATATATATATATATATATATATATATATATATGTAATATAGGCCTAAATAAGGTGTAAATATACTCTTTAAAAATTACTACGTGTGATCTTGTATGTTTAAGTCTCTATCACTATATATTATCAACTATATAAACTAACTTCACAACTTTCACTTGCACTGATAGAGAAAGATCGTTTCTTTTATTTGTCCTCTTTCACAGACAAGTATTTTCCATTAGTGTAAATGCATTTGAATTCTTAATTTTCAGCAAAAGAGTTTTGAATCACGCTGACTCTCTCGCGAGAAGTGAATCACAGTTTATTTCTGTTGCAAGGCATGTGATTGGCTGTTTGCCACTGATGTCACGCATTCATGTGCACACGCTCCACAAACTCAGGATCAAAGCCTGAGTTGACAGAGAAAGTTGATGATCAGCATCATGGTACTAACAAAGCCGGATTGGAGTGGTTTGGTTTTGTCAATTTGAAACTAATCCTCTAACCCTGAGTTTGTTCAACTATCATCATGGTACAGGCCCCAGATCTTGTTCACATCAGATTTGATTTTCTAACTGATTCAAGTAAACTGCATGTGTTTCGGCACGTGTGCAAAAGATTAAGTAACTGACTACAATTTGCACAATAACTAAATACACATGGCTTTTTGATTCTCAGTGAAATTGTCAAACTCTTCATAACTTCTAAATATTCTATCGTGTAAGCTTTAAATGCAAAATGATCATTTAACCAATCAAGTTTGTAATATTATATAGGAACTTCGCCCAGCACAAACATGGACATTTTTTAACTTGGAGGAACATCACAACCCTAAACAGCAGCTATAGCAGTACATTTGTGTAGAAATGTCTCAAATTCAATTGCTTGTCGTGGAAGAGCATTAGGGCGATATACAAGAATGTGTGGTGGTGGTGTTAGGGAAGACATGAGAGAGTATTTTCAGTTTACACATTTCTAGAAAAATAAATGTGCTGTATAAACGCTGTTTGTTTTTATTTTTTTGTACTGCAGTATCGCCTTTTCCTAGTAAATTGTTTACCTATGGTTGTAAGTATCAGTATGATCCACAAGAGGTTTCAGATACAGAAAAAAATGTGTATATTTGAAGCATAAATTAAATGTTTTGGGTGAGGAACAACATTTTGCAGACGTGCAATGAAGTTCTGACGTTCCAGCAAATAGTTATAATTATAGCACTTACAGTTTTGATAATGTTAAGACCGTTTAAAAAAATCTGCCAAGGCAATCCCAAAAAGCATATCCAGGATTTCAAAAAGATGATCATTCT